>NC_051449.1:25873388-25891786 GCF_001649575.2 Kryptolebias marmoratus
GTATATGTGGAAAAATGTTTGCGCTTTAAGAAATTTCCACACTCAACGGCTTTTGTAGAAGAAATTGTTAACCTTGGTTGTAGCAGTGCTGGTCATACTGAAATATATTCAGAAATTTGTTAAAAATCAATAATGCCTCAAAAAATCTGGAAATATTCACAGATGACAATTATCATGTCCTTTGTTTGCCCAAATTTTCCAAATCCACCATAGTCTAAAGGTTTTTTCAAAATAAAATGAGAAGCGGCTATGTTGGTTAGCATTTATATGTTTTTCTTTATTTACCACAAGGGGGAGCTCAAATTTAAGCAATATTTTTTGGGGTTTGTAGTTAGGCTAGGTGTGAACAGAGTAACAAATTTCAAGTCGTTCGGCCAAACAGAGTCTGAGTTGCTACTCCTAGCTTCAATTACGAACTTTGTAGATTGTAATGACATGCTTGAATATAGAGCCGTGAATTTTGATCTGCACTTTTACAGATTGTGCATGGAACATATCCTGCAAGTCTTAGCACTCTAAATTCAACAAGTGATTTTTTGTGAATTTTTCAAAATGTTGAAGGCTACACATACATTTTTGCACATAAGCCACGCCCACTTTGACNCAATCATTACCATATTGATAACAGTTTCAGGGTTGTATTCTGAAGATACCCACCAAGTTTCATGTAAATCCATTTAGCCATTTCTGCAGTATAAACTTTACCTCTTTGTAGCACCCCCTAGTGTTGGATCAAGCTGAAAATGGAAAGAAATCTTTTTTCTGGCTTTAGGCTTCCCTGGTATGAAAACTATTGCTAAAATTCAAACTGTTCTAAAGTTATGCTCAATAAAGTTTTTTTTTGGGGAAATTTTTTTTTGTTTACGCATAATTCATAAACTGAACATTTTTTTGAAAATCCATTCTAGTTTTTTGGTTAGCCAGTCGTGCCGTCGTACCATGTGAAGTTTCCCTTCAATTGGCTTTGAGCCTCGGGAGGAGTTAATGAAAGTAGGTTACACATATTTTGCAAGTTTTGTACTAATTAGCATAATTTTTTTTTTTCAAAACTCAGGTAAAAAGGCATGGTTCACAGAACACAACAGAATAGAGATACCGCCCGCACAACAATTTTTTGTAAAAGAATTTGCAAAAAGGCATTTTTTGCTGTAACAGCGCCAGCGTCAAATTTTGCAACTTTTGCCTCAAACGTAGAGAGCGCATATCTGTAATAGATCAGTAATTTCTGTAGAGTTAAAGTTCGATTTGGCCGAGTTCAAAGCTCAAAAGTGAGATAGCATATAAGCCACGCCCACTTCATTATAATATTCAACATATCATCTTAAGGTGCAGTCTTGATCATCTGTACCAAATTTGGTGTAAATCCATCAAGCGGTTATTCAGATATAAACTTCATGAAATTATAGCGCCCCCTATCGGTAAAACCGCATAAAATTTAACACAAAGTGGCAACATCTCATCCACTTTTGGGATCTAAATGCATTTTCCATTATCTTAAAGTATGGCGGAGAAATTTATAGTTAACCGTTGTGTTAGCTAGCACTGAAGTGTTTGGTTATGCGTTACTCGCACAAAATTTAAATTTTTTTAAACTTTGTGATCACCGCTTCAACAGATCGGCCTACAGATGTTATGTACCAAGTTCCACGTTGATCCAGCTTTTAATGTGGTAGTAGTACTCGAAAGTAGGTTTTGCCTTTATCGCGCTATAGCAAAAAATCTAGTTAGGCGGAAGTGGGCGTGGCCAATGTAAAAAAGATGCAGAATCATCCATAGTTTCAGGTGCCATCAAGATTTTGAGTGTAGGACTTACGGTTTAGGAGTTATTGGCAGAAACGCATTGTCCTTTGTTATAGCGCCCCCTAGGCATGGGACAATATGATTTTTTTTGTCTGAGTAGCGGTAGGGGTTTTGTATCAGGCTGTCTGGTTAGCTTTTCCCCAGCATTTTCTCGTTTTTCTGGCCACGTAGTTTTACCGGAGAATAATAATAATAATAATAATAATAACAAATTATGAAAAATCCTTACAAAAACAATAGGGTTCTCTGCTCCGCTGGGAGCAGGCGAACGGCCATGCCTTGCATTGGCCGCCCGCTTGCTTCCGCGGGCTTGGAACCCTAATAATCTTCTTTTAAGAGGCCCAAGAAAGCTACATAGAAAAATAAAACCAAACAACAATTAAAAGCCTAGGATACCTTGAAGGAATGCATATCGCCCGCTGCCATTTATGATAGAGTTTTACACTAAGATTATCTTTTAACTAAAAATGATGGAGTTGCAGCTGTTTTGGTCAAACCTTGTCAGTAACATTATACATGATTTTATGCAATTATGCCAGATATCCCCCTCAGACAATGTGTTGTGGATGACTCTCAGCTATTATCACATCAAATTTCAGTTCATTATTTGGAAAACTTAGTTGCACCCATTTTTGCATTTCCAAAGTTCAATGCTCAGCTACTAACACACCAAATTTTTACTCAACCTCTGTAAAACTGGCTTAGTTATAGACTTTTTTGTTGGCTAAGGTCACCTTTCTGTGGCAGGCATTCTGAATTGTGTTGATTCAAGAGGTTAATAAGTTTAGATGTAATGATTACTTTCTGACAGTTTCATTAAAGTCTGATGGATGATTCATGGGGTATTTTGCTAACAGTACAGACAAACTAACACACACTCGCATACAGACACCGGCATCAACATTACAACTTTAATGTTCCACCTTCAGAGGCATGTCTCACTCCAGGTTGCATCTAAAAAAATATAATTAAAGATTATAGATTACAATAATGTCTAGAGTAATGTCACACTGTCTGTTTGTCTGACTAACTTTGAATTTATTTCTTTAAAAGGGAAACAATGCACATTAATTAAAAATGAGCACATCATGTAAATGGTCCAGATTTAGTCATACAAGCTAATTTTCAGATGAAGTCCTGGAAGGTTGATAGTGCAAGATAAAATATACATTTCAACAGATACACAAATAACAAAAGGCACAGGATTGTTAAAAAACCATCATCTTCAGTAGTAAAATTACATGATCCTGGATAAGAGATTAATGAAAAATTTATATTTAAAAAACACTGGATGAAACAACAGCCCTGACTAAAAGTATAATGACATATCTGATTAGGTAACAATCATTGTTTTTATAGATTTAGAGAAATGTTCCTTAGACTGTGGGTTCTGTGTTCCAGATCTGAGATGAATGATTAAAGAAAGCTGACTGCTAAAGGCTCTTCTCCTGAACTGGAGCTTACAGTCCCCCTTGGTGACAGCCCGAGTACATGTTTATGTTCAATACAATACCAAATAATGAAGAACCTGGTTCTACTTGCACCCTGCTGGATGGAGCTCCAGCCATAGTTTGAACACAGAGAATGGGATAGAAACAAACAAATAGAAACAGGTTAGCAGTGTGTGGAAAGCTGATTTCTTCAAAGCAGATGTTCATCATTCAGTTCTTCTTAGTCAAAATTATCATTTCAAACATCCAGAGAGCCATTTGTTCTATTCACAATCAATATTCAAATATCTGTCCCTTTTCCAATTCATGAATCTTCAGATTTCAGCCCCAGATGGCAACAAGTTCATTCTTTCTGAACACTTTAGAAATCTGAGATATCTATAATACTACTGTTAGTCCTAACATTTATATTTTAGTTACAAAATGAAAAAAAAATTCTAGAAATCTCAAATGACTTCTTTAATATCCCAAAAAACATTTTGCCAAGTAATACTGTCATTGGTAATATGCATAATTCATATTACAGCTAGTTAAAAACCTATTTCAGACATCATTTATTTGAATAAAGTCCAGCAACCACAGATTCACAAAAGGTTTCTAAAGACATGTCGGAAGTCGATGATTGGATGTAAGAGGGTGTAGTGTAAGACAAAAATAAAGGAAGTACACTGAAATAGAATTAAAAGAGAGCTGTGTTTTTTAATTACTTATGTTAAGATATTATTTTAAGTCCAGTTGACTGTGACAGCCATCTTGAATGGATTTTGTTCTAAAAGTTAATCTGTTGTAAATTTACAACCAATGATTATTTTCTGAAAGTTTCATTTAAATCCTTTTAGTGATTTATGGAATATTTTCCTAACAGTATAAACAAACAAACACAAACACAGGGGAAAATAATATTGCTCTGCCTTAACCTTCGGAAAAAGGGGATAAGACATAAAAGTTAAAAATGGTTAAAGTTATAAAACTTTTAAATTTCCCGTTTAAATGCTGCGGAATCAACATTCAGACTATTACATGTAGTAACATGACTCCATCTATACGACCCTTTGTTTTATTAGCCAATCAGCTCACATGACCCTCAGGATGAGCAACCATTTTCCATGACCAAATCCTGCATAGAACTGCAGTTCCAAAAACCAACAACAAGACCAACACACACAAAGACTGGACTGCTTCATTGGCAGGAATTGTCAAGAGTAAATATGTCTCTTCAGCATAAAACCTGTCTTGTTCCTAAATACAACCAAGGCTGAGACCTTTTCTAAATGCATATCTCCACCCCTTTTCATGCCAGAGTTTCAGACCAAGATTGTTTTATGATAAGAAATTTTGGAGTTGGAACCATTTTGGTCAAACCTTAAAAAGTATGTTATGCACAATCTCATGTGATATTATGAGATGTCACACAGAGTGTGTGTTACTAATAACTATCAGCTACTACTACAGCAAACGTTAGCTCAAAATCTGTACAACTGACTGAGTTATAGCAATTCTTGTGTTGGCTAATACTGCTTAGCTGTGGCAGCCATTATGAATTGGGTTAACTCCAAAAGGTAATCAGTGGTAGATATACATCCAAAGATTATTTTCTGAGTGTTTCATTAAAATCCATCCTCTGGTTCATGAGATATTTTGCTAAAGCTACAGACACACAAACACAAACACTCTTGCACACAAACAGACATGAGCAGAAACATTACTGCCCAGTCCCTTCAGTTTTTTGCAATTCCGCAATCGCGGAAATTCACACAAAATCAACAGATCCCTGCATTTTTTCACAGTAATGCATAATTGTGAATTTATTACAAATTTTTTGCAAAAATGGTCAAAAACATTGGGCTTAAGTGACTGCTAACTCCCAGCTGTGGTAGTATTTCTTACTTTTACTACACTGCTGCCTCAGCCTTACTTGCTGTCAAGTTATAGTCCATGATCGATATGGTGAGTAACAAAAAGTCACATTTACCGTCATACATACATACAGAGTTTGACGACAATGAAACTGAATCACAAGCAAGAATGACCATGGCAGGACCTGAACGTTCATATAGTTTCCATTCTGTGCTCACATCTAACAACTGAGTTTTCTTGTGGTAACTTAATCAAAACACCCTTTGATGAAAAACACACTATCTTTAATGTAGTCATTCTTGACTTATTTTATTTCACTTAAGCTTCTCAAATATATTTCAGACATGTCCAATGTTGATTTGAAAAATGTAAAGCTGTTCTGGACATGGGACAAGTTCTGGACAAGTCAGTGTCTACTGATACCAAGCTATTTAAGTTCTTTAAAAATGTTTGTGTCCAATTTTTCTGTTTTTTTTTCTCGTTTTTCTTATATATAGAGATTTTGGAAGGGGTTTAATAAGAAAAAAATATGGTTTCTTATTTTGCTATACATGCTGGCATATCCATATATGTGGATCCAAATGTAAAAAATTAAGTGCATAGAATACTACCGCCTAAAACCCACTTGTGCTAAGCATTTTTTAAAATAATAATTTTTATGTCAATTATATCGATTTCTATGATTGTTTGGATTGAAAATAGAAATTTGTAAAACACAATAATATATTTTAAATTTGCTTAAATTATATTATGGTTTAAAATACTGAGATTACTGTAAAAGAGAAATTAACAGCATACATAAAAGATTTTCTTTTTTTTTTTTCCCCCACTGGAAATTTTTTCCAGGAAACTCAATCTTTTAAATGTTCTAATGCAAATGTGTTTGAAAAAGAAAAACACTATAAATGTTTGCTGACAAGTACTGCGTGTGTAAGTGAAAACAGGGATTGTTGATTCTCCCTTATTTAGGTGTCAGCTTCTCTGTTCCTGGCTCCAGCTAAAATCAGCTAACATCAGCAAACCAACTTCCCATGAACTTCGACTGCTGCGGTTTCAATTTCCTACCACAGCACAGTGCTAACCAATGAAAACCTTTTAATTAAAAACAACTACACAAAACAGACAATAGTACACAAGACAAACATCCCAAAGTATGAATCGCATGTTCTGTTCTCCTGCAAGTGACTTGTTTCAGTGACAAACTTAATGAAGAATACATTAATAAATTAAGTAAAGGCCCTGCATTCCTTGAAAGTATGTATATCGCCCGCCACCTTTCATGCCAGAAGTTTACAGACTAAAATCTTATGTTGAGAAATGATGGAGTTGTAGCCGTTTGGGTCAAACCTTGTTATTGATTCAGAATAGTTTGTCTCCACATTGCTTTGGGTCACGAGACAGATAATAACCCCCACCCTGAGTTGAAAGTGACAGGTTTTCTAAACAATCATGGCCCTGTGACATTCTCCTCTCAGCTGAGCAGTCAGGTGGTAAAAGAGGAGAAATGTTAGCCATGTGGAGATAGTTTTGTTTTTTTTAAATGGCTGTCCTGATCTACATTTAGCAGTCAGCGATGCTAATACACCACAACGTTTCTTGATAACTGCCAAGAAACACCACCAGAAGAAGAAGCCACGTGGAGGGATTCCAATGTAAACAATGGTGACAAAAGTAAAGCTGACTGGATCTTCTGCTCAGTAAAACTGTCAAGAGGAGGGACAAAATCTAGTACTTTCAACACCAGAAATTTGACAAAAGACCTAAAAATCCAACACAATAAAGAGTTCAAAGAGTTTCCCAACAGCCATGAGAAATGGCTGCGCTCCGTTCATGAGCAGAGGATCCTGGGAATATACTGATCTGAAGAGGAGCTTCACGACAGTCTCACCGCTCACCAACAGGTGCTGTTAAAAAACACGACTGCTGTCCTGCTCTATTTGAGGAAAAAAAGGCTCCTCTTATTTTTAAACACATTTTAAAGTAATTGTAGAAAGTCTAACAGTACTTATTAGCACAAGTACTGTTAGACTTACAAAACCTGCCACATTTAAAGCTTAAGATTCTTCAGAATTAAAAACAAGCTTATTAGCTATTGGCTACAATTGTTTTAGCTTCTCCAGGTTTTCTTTGGTTCATCCTTTCTTCCATCTTGTTAAAACTCTTCCAACAGAAACCATTAATAGAGCAAGGTCAGCATTTAGTCATCCAGCAGCCAGTCAACAAGTCTGATGAGTCACAGACAGACATTTTTATTTTTAAAGTCCCTGTCTGAATGTAACTCTAAAGGAAACTGCTGTTTTTAAATAGGGCTAACTTTAGTTTCAGCCTATGTGTGAACAAAGTCTGAGTTTGTTTTAATGTGCAGACTATGAATATGAAGGGTCTAGCTGCAGATAACAGAGGAAAAACTACATTAGAAATAGATCATCTTTTTTACCGGAAACAACTAAGCTCCAACCACCAGAAATATGTTTTCTGTATTTGATAATCAAATCCAGTATGTAAGCTAAACCACTTTAATTCAGAGTTTTGTTTCTCACTAATTTCTACAAACAAAACTAAAGAAAACAGAAGGAGAAAACTACTAGATCATAAATCTGAGTTAGAGTAACACACAGTTGTAATAAATCAGACTGCAAACAAAGAAGCTGTCTCTGCACAGATTGCAATCTGACAGTTGCAAAGTGCCATGCAGAGTTTGTGACCCAGACACAGCTGCAACAGAAAAACATGACAGACATGGACCGGTTCTGGAAACACCACAGGCCTGGGTCGGTGCTCCTTCGCAGGACTAAAAGTATCTGAGCAAAGGGTCTGACCTACAGCTGGGTGGAACAACAACTTTAGTCCACTCAGGGTCCAAACACTGCAGGTGTCCAGACCAACAAAATCCATGGGAAACCTACTGTACAAATAATCTACACACGCATAGAAGAATGGAAAGAACATTTCCTGCTACAAAGATCCATTACACTAGGTATCACCCTCAGGGCAAACCAAGCCTCATTCTCAGCTTTTACTGTCAGCAAAACAATAAAGTCATCTCATAGAGCCATAATTGCTCTGCCAATCCTTTGGGCTGTGTGAAGCCATTTAGCTCATTTATGCTATAATGTTGACTTATTCTAAAAATATACAAAGTTAACAATTACTGTGATCTGCTTAAAAAATTCTAAATTTTACTGCACAACTCAGCCATTTAACGCCTCTGAAAGGTACATCTCAGACCCACCTTAAAAATAACCTTTAATAAAAAACTAAAGTTTCTTAGCCAAGACAAACAAGTTCTCTACTGGTTTGAGACTTCAGGAAGCACCAGAAACATGTTCTAATGTTTCCTCATGAGCTGAAATTTGGTGCATTGTAAAAAATGTTCCTCATATTCCTTCAACTAAGTGAGTTCATTAACAATATACCTTGTGAACAAAATGAGCCAAGTTCTGTAAGGCCTTGGTATGCGTTATCAGATGGAGCTTCTTTATTGTCTGAATGCTGGGTCAGCATTCATACTATTGTTTTCCTGTTTATAGTTTCTTCTGTATGTTTTTTGGACTAACTACATCAGCATACTTTCAGCTATTTCAGTCATTCAGGTGTAAAAACATTTGGCTTATTTGGGACATTACAGCTATGACTTATAGTTTTATTATTACTTTTATATTTCTTGAAACATTTAGCTTTATATTTTTCTCATGAAAATCCAAATCCAATGCAAAAACAGTAGGACAAAAAACCTCAGCAACTGTTGAAGAAGGCCAGTCCTAGAGCCAAGCCTAGAAAAGACTTGCTGACAGTCCTCACCATGGGCATCACAGTTTTGTATGGCAACATCATGTTGGCTGGGAGAAAAGTTTTACAACAAATTATCAAAACAGCACACAACCCTTTCTAATGTAAATTACAGTTAACTACCTCACAGACCAGTTTGCTCTCCCTCCACTGCACCTTCCATCATACATAAGAACCCTGTGGCCAATAGGTGATGTGTGTGCAATATTTAACATGCATAAAGAATGTATGTGCAAACCATGTGCTGTTTAACTTCTTGTGAAAAGGCATGTGTAATATGCACAATCCTATGTCCTGTGAAGTGTATGTGCAATGCATAGACAACTTAAGTTCCTGTAAACACCAAGTAAAAAAATGTGCAGTTTTTAGACTCTTTCTTAAAAATTCTCCAATTTCCAAATTCCTTTAAAATGTGTATTAGTATAGTCTGTATTAGTACTAGAACTGTATTTGTGTAAACTCTTTCAAGTTGCACTTTACTGGTTCACAAATATGTGGTGTCCTGTGCTGCAGGCAGCCTGTAATGATGCTAAAACACTGTTTACACAGAGTGACACCATGTGCTTAACTGTGAGGAAAGTCCTCTTTCATTCAGCACCAACAGGGTTAAGTCATTACTATAGTCAGTGAGGTTTTTGTCCTAGCTCTCATTGTTTTCTTGCCCTGTAACCTTCACCAGATGAATCTGTTCATTTTATGGTCTGTCCACTGCATGTCATGTGACTGTCTGTCTCCTACCTGTGTAATGAGACTCACACAGGAGAAATAATTGAGTTGTATGACCCAATCATTAGCTAATCTTCTCCCTGATAAAGAAATCAGTCATGTTTTCTTTTACCCTGAGCGAGTGTGACCACTGCATGTGACTTGGAGTGTTTGGGAGCTGTTAAAGGGAATAACTGAGCAAATGTGCATGTGTTCTATTCACCATTAATAATCAACCACCGCCAAAAGACAGAAGGTAGTAATCCTGTTGCTGGTTTGTGTTTGCCTGTACCATGAGCAAAATATCTCATGAACAACAGAATTGATTTAAAAAAAAAAAAATCAAAAAACAATTGCTGGGTGTAGATCTATAACTGCTTAGCCCAATCTAAGATGGGTGCCACAGCTAAGCAACCATAGAAAACACAGACATGGCTATAACTCAGCCAGTTTTACAGATATTAAGATAAAACATCGCACAAGATATGTTTTAAAGACTTTGTCATCAACTATTAGAGTCAACTGGATGTGTCTTATTAAAATATCTCATGAACCACTAAAGGAATTTTAATGAATATCCTGGAAAATATTAACTGGGTATACATCCTTCATTTTTTGAGTCCAATGCTAGATGTCTGCCACAGCCAAATAATTTTAGAAAACACGAAAAAAAGCTGTAACTCAGACAAATTTAAATATTTTGATTTAAAATTTGATGTGGTAGTAGCTGAGAATCATACCCAAAACATACTCCAAGTGCAACATATTGTGTTATATTTTTGTCTAAAACTTTAATATTAACTGGTAAAGTCAACATTTGGTTTCTTTTGGGTCTAAGAGATTCTCTGCTCAGGATTTTGTTGTGTGAGCATAGCTAATCGTTTTATAATCTCACCATACACCTCTGAATTGTGAGGTACCTAAAGATTCCCAACTATATTGAAAAACATTTCACAAACTCAACTCACCTCACACTAGCATGTCATTGGTTTCTTCAAGTCTATATAATGGTACTAAAATCATTTTAGTCTGTCATAATGACTGGGCAAAAATTAAACCCAAAATCTCAGTTCTCACTTATGTGATTCTCAGTTTTAAATAAAGGCCTAACATCCTTTGAAGGAATGCATATCACCTGCCACGTTTCATGCCAGTTTTTGGCTAAGACCATTTTCTAATAAAAAAATAATAGCATTGGAAAGGTTTAGTCAAATCTGGAAAATAACGTTATGTCCAATCTCATGTAATACATGCGTTGGAAAAGACTCAGCATAGCCCTAACTCAGAATGCATCAATATTTTTAAATGTTTCTGGGGGGGGCATGGTCCTGGAACACCCTAGCTGGTGCACGCCGGAACTGTTACCCTCAACTTGAATTTACTGGCCTTTTACTCGTCTGAAGGGAGAAGTCAGTGAGAGAAACCATGATCCTGAGGACTGTGACACTCACACCACTCAGTTTTCTCACAACATGTTGTAGCACTGCATTGTCAAAGGAAATGCTTGTGTTAGTGGGAACAGCTGAAGCTACTGAGGCTGTAGCTCTGAATCAGTTTTCTCTCCTTCCTTTGACTCAGATGATGAAAAACCAAAGCTCTTTGTGCAGCAGCTGACTATAGGTAAAACCTCAGAGGACAGATCTGGACAGCCCTGTTATTGATTTAAAAAGGTGATCTTTAGGATTCTGAAGCCAAATTAACTCTGTTACTCAGGTTGACCTGAGGGATGTCCTTCAAAACAAGCTCAACAAAACTGGTCTTTTTTTCTTAGCCTTGGTTGACACAGCCTAAAACTGAATTAAGGTGGTACGACAGTGGTTGATGTTACTTTGTTAACTCACACTTTCTGTTTTAGTCTCTCTGCAAGTTCACCTGAAAAGGGGCTTCAACACATCATTTGATTTCCGCTTAAAATCCATCGCTCCAACTAGGCATGGGCCGGTCTGAGATTCTGATATAATAACCTTGAGCGTACATACAATGGTTTCAACACATAAAAAACAAGGACGTTAAAATGCATTGCATGATTTTTTTTTGAATAACAAAAATGCAATTACTGTTGTATTTGCTGCCTAAATCAGGGACGAGGAGTCTTTTCTCTCACAGGGGACATTCTTATAAAGCTCTCTGAGGGCCACACCCAGTTTATAAAAAAATATGAGGCGACAATTACACACTAATAAAACCACAGTTAGTAGATGATTGTGTAATTATTACTGCAAACAATTTTAAGTTTCAGTTAGTAGCTTTTTTTTTTTTGAACCTTTTAAAAAAACAAAATAATATAATAACACAGGGTTTCCCGCAGTGCATTATAAGCCTGGCGGAGATTAGCCTGAGATTACTGCTGCAGCCGATAAAGAGGAGAGTTTATAGAAATATTAGTCCTATGATGGGCGAATCACAAGTAAAGCAAATAAATCAATGAAAGTCAAACTGAATGCTTTAAGTTTAAACATCTTCTCTGTATCACAGCCAGAAAAATTTGCTCTCTTTTTTTTTTTTTTTTTTACCGTATTTCCAGTGGTTATGTGTCTTTTCGGAGAATACTGCTCCGACGTAAGCGCCAAGTATAAACGTCTCCACCGTGTGCTCCGGTCCGCTCGCTGTTCACGGAGCCCTGCGGGACTCTAATGAGCCCTGAGGCCGAGCCTCCTTCAGCTACCTGGAGTTAGCATGTTGTCAGAGCCACAGTAATAAACATGGAACGAGCGGGTTTAACCAAAAATAGTTAGTTGAGCCGAATTTCAGTGGGTGGCTTTACAAGACTGAATATGGTAAGCATGTTTTGTACTTAGTAAAAATATTAATATTAATATGACGCGTGCTATTTTCTCCTAGTTTAACAGTAAAATGATGCTATTAAATTCAGCATTAGAGATGCTTTGTTTTGTTCCATGTAGAGATCCAACATGCAGCCTGTGCCACAAAAAGCACAGTACAGGACAGCATCTGTCTGTTTTTCAGAGTTCTCTGTTATTATTCATTGGCCTGGAAGTGAGACGTGTGTTGGTGCTTTGTTTGCACTTTTTTCATTTATGTTAATTTTATTTATTTGTAAATGTGACTTAAATTAGGATTCAAATTAGGTGCAATCAATTTGTATTTATTTTAATTGTATTTTCTTTTAAAAAGTATTTTAAAAGTGCCTTTTTGTAAAACTGTAGTTGGGTTATTATTTGACACAAATATCTTACGATATCACATAATAAATAGCCATATTTTCAACTTTCCTGTCAACTTTAATCTTTTTTTTTTACTAAATCACAGGTGGCCAGCGATCTGCTGGCAAAAGGCCACCTACCACCAGGCTTAGCCTCTTTTCTGGGGGAAACCCTGTAACATTGTTATACCACCAAAAAAATGAGGCATGTCCAGCAGCTTGTATACGATACTTTTTGGACCCAAAAAGACAATCTTTTACTCTTGAATATGAAGATGTGGTATTTTGAAAGCTACATTAATGCAGTCAGAGTGAAGTAAAGAGAAAACAGTCATTATGATGTTCTGTCTGACGACGGCTGTATTCATCACACCCACCTAATGTGAAGGTTGGACCTGCTTCTCTTTAGCCAGCCGTCTGATGTCAGCTGGAAGAGACAATTATGCAACTCACAGCTCATTTTCCAGGTTAGGCTCAGTGAGTGTTGAGTGGATGTGACTTTTTGCCAAAGTCAGTTTAAAGAAGATCTGCTCACAGCAGTTTGTTGTTCCACACAGAGATACAAAGTTGAGGACATGTCTCCTCGGGCTGAGAGACTCTTCAGCACAGACATACAGTCTGTAGAAGTCCAGCAGAGGAAGGTTGTTGTATTTGGCTTTAAGCTCGTTGTTGCTTGGAAGCTCGATGATTTCCAGTTAGAGGCATATCAGATGGCTCCACATTAAACAGCAACAATAATGTTGAGTTTGTTTTGCATAATTTTTACATCATGGAACCAAGGACAGGAATTCTGTTTCATTATTAGGGAGCACAATAAACAGGAAAATTTAATCAGAGCAATTTGGGTGGTGATAGTGTGTAAATAAACAAATTAATGTACATCCTTGGTAGGGATTCAAACTCAATTCTCACAAAACAGGTGGAGACTCTATCCACTAAACTAACTAGGAACTGTCACAATTAGTTATTTACCCATGCTACCACCACCGCTAGGCAGTTACCCACACATTTCAGAGTTGCTTACAATCACTGTTAGACTAATGGGGGGGGGGGTGACATAAAAAAAGACATTTTTCAAAGGCATAAATGCATAAATTTGACTATATAAATAGTGAATGGTAAATGATTAGTCATCAATATTTTATTTTGTCTCTGCTTCCTATGGGTGCACCTCCTCTTCTGGGCTCCAGTTCATCTGTGAATACCAACCTGATGTAATATAACATTCCACAGTGAATCAAAATAATAACTTGTGAAACATATTAATCTGAAATTGATCAAATGAATTTGTCATATTTATTACTTTGATCATCACAAAAAATGAAACACTTTCATTGGTACAGATTAAAATGGAAGTTATCTTTGTAATTTTAAACAAAAAGTGCAAATATGTAAACACAAATGACCACAACAAAGTCTGAAAGTCCAAAACTTTAAAAAAGGGATTAAGAAAAATAAAATAATAATCGTGTACATTTTTAAAAAACTGAGTTCATAAATTTACTGTTGCAGTGCAACACTGTATTATGTAAAATAAAATAAAAAAAAACATGAAACTGATTAAATATCTTCCAAATGAATGATTGACATTTGGTGGAAGAGATTTCCCATTAGATAAACAGTAATATTACAGAATCCCTCCCTCACTCAGTTACTGCTCTGAACACTCATGTTTTAGAACAACCAACTTATCAGTCGTCCATGAGACTTTGTTTAAACTGATACAAATGTTTCTGTACAAACATTATTTAAAAGAAAGCAACATGACGCACTGACTTTCCTTCTAAAACCTCCTTAAAGCTGCCGTCTCTGCTCCAGGAGGGGGTTGCAGAGCATTTCAGAGGTGCTGCTGTGGAGAAACACTTCTGCTTTGTACAAACTTTGTTTGTTCTCTGTGAAATGCTCACACACTTTTGAAAGTCTCTTTTGATTTTTATCCATCTCCTTTACATCCTCTGTTGGTCTTTACCTCTCATTCTTCTTTGATAGCTAAAGTAGCTAACATTTAGCTACTTTTCAGAAAGTAAAAGTAGCTAACATTTAGCTACTTTTAGCTAAGCTTTTGCTACTTTTTGTTAATCTTTCGCTAAATTTAAGTTTTAGTTAGCCTTTTGTTATTCTTAGCTTTTAGCTCCTATTTCCTTATTTTAGATAGGGTCCTGCTCTTTTTGACTTTCAGCTAGTGTTCTGATTCTTTTAGCTTTATCAACTCAATCAACTCATTCACGGCACTCAGCATTCACTGTGTATTTTCACAAAAATATCATTTCTCTAGGGGTGAGTATCTGTCCTGAGTGAGGACAGGAGATAATGTCATTAATTGTCCAAAGATTGAGGACAGCCATCAGTCCCTCTGTCTGAACCCCCAAGTCGATAAATGCTGACTGTGCTGAACGTGCTGTCCCACAAACACATTCCGGTCAGATGTCTCTGCTAACGAGCAGAGCTAAATCCCGCAGAGCAACAAAACAAACCTAGCTAGCTAACACCGGTGTACGAGCGCTTCCTGTTGTTTAACGACGCCGCGGTGACACAATGTCCAACAAATGGTTGTGAAATTAAATCATTATCATGAAACACGACACACATTTCACCTGACTGTACACGAATTAGCCACATTCTGTCTCTATCAGGCAGTGAAGCTGTCCTACCTCATACTGGATGTACTGCTTCCTCCACTCCGGGGTGATATGAGCTGAAAGATGTTCTGTAAATTTCATTTTAACAGCCGGTTGGTTTTCCTTTCTTCTGCTCTTCGTGTCGCCAGAACCAGGACCAGGATCAGAACCAGAACCCGGGCAGTTCTGCAGAGTAGCAGGGACTTCCGCTGTGCTGCTCCAAAGACGTTTACACAGAAACTCTCATCCGAAGATTACAGCCTGGCAGCTCAGCTCACAGATGCCCTTTTTGTTTCACCTTACCCTCGCTGACTGCTGACACACATTCTGGTCTTTTTATTTAAATCACTAAACGGAGAGCTCGTGGAGTCACATCTTAACGAATAAACAGGACGTTCATTGGACCGTCACTGTGGATTTATTAGCGTAAAAACAACGTTTAGTCTGAGAAACATTAGCTTCCCTCGATCGCCTCCTCCTCTCTCTCCGTGTTCATCCCCTGCCTCTCTCCTCCTCCTGTCTTATGATGCTTTCAGGTGCGGCTGGGAAATAGAAAATTCAACACAGTTCCGGTGTTATTTGTCACCTACCACAAGTAGTTTCCAACAAGTTTGTTTTAAACTTTATGTTATCTTTGTAGTGTACCTGTGAAGGACTGGTGACCTGTCCAGGGTATACTCTCCACCCTCAACCCTGTCAACTGTAGACTGCTGGAGATCCTGAACAGGAGTAGGAGAAATTAAAAGTTATTGAAACATGAATGGGATAGATGTGTATAAATAGGGAATATTTCTTCTATAAAACATATCTGTTACTGCCCAGTCTTTTTTATACGTTTGTGTTGGTTTTATCCCTATAACGCTGTTTGTTGTTTTTAACTTACCTTCAACATCTTAATTTGATATTTTCCGAAACAACCTGAACGCCACAATAATGACGTTGCCCGCTGCCGCCGTTGGGAGAAAATGACGTAGATGCAGGCCTGAGTGTGTTTTTACAGGGAAGGGAGTGATGGGAAAGTTTCCACTGCTTATGGCCTGTGCTAATGCGTCAGTCCAGGGGTCTGCGACCCTTACTGTCAAGGGACACGTCCCTGCTCCTTCTCCGATTACAACAAACTGATCCAGAGGCAAAACAACATGCTTAATCGTAAAATAAAGAAACATAACTCTCAAGTGTTACAGAAATACTACATAAACTAAAATTTGTTATATTAGGAAATTAAACCTTTACAATGGTTAAGAAATAAATACAGAAATCATTTTATTCCCACAGCTATCTCTTTTATGAATGCAAATATTGGGAGGAAGTAAGTGGTAGGATGTTTATTATTATTATTATTATTATTATTATTATTATTATTATTATTATTATTATTATTATTATTATTATTCATTGTTTTAACATAGCTGTCATTGTTTTAAATGCTTTACTTAAATTTATGTCATGTATTATATGATTTGATGAGTGCCACTGGTGTTTGCTGATCTGTGGATCCGTAGATCCCTGTCTGTTTTTTCTTAATATGTCTGTTATCTTGTCTCTTCTATTTCCTCAAAACATTTTGCCCTCGGGGACATATGAATACTGTCAACATTAAAACTGTTGATATCTATTGGTATTTTTTTACTTGCACCACCATAACCCTAACCCTAACCCTAAGGACAAAGGAAAAGAAGAGGGGAAGAAAACATTTTGTTTATACCACTTTTGATAAAAATGTAAACATTGAACTATGCAGCTTATGGAAATCCTTATTATATTAAAGTCAAATTAAAAATAAGAATATCCCACTTTGAAATAAAGCAAAAACTTTCATCTTATCAAACCATTAGAGTCAAAATGGAACACATGGCTGACTATTTATTTAACTTATTTCCTCTATCAAAAGGGGATATCTTTATTTACTTCAGCTTTTATTATTTTATCAAAGGCAAGCCTTTTCCAGTGCCTTATGATACAGTGGCTTGAAAAGTCTTCATATCCCTGGAACATTTCCACATTTTGTCACATTACAACCACAAGCTTCAGAGTTTTTTACTGGGATTTTATGAGTTAAACCAACACAAAGTAGCACATAACTGTGAAGTGGAAGGAAAATTACATGTGGTTTTATACAGTCTTTTACAAATAAAAATCTGAAAAGTGTGGTGTACATTAGTATTCACACCTTTTAGTTTGATACCCTGAACTAAACTCCAGAGCAACCAACTACCTTCAGAAGTCACCTAATTAATTAACAGAGTCCAAGTGTGTGTAATTTATTTGTATAAATCCAGCTGCTATGTGAGCCTCAAAGGTTTGTTATACAACATTAGTGATCAAAGAGCACCATGAAGACCAAGAAACACAGCAGACAGGTCAGGGATAAAGATGTTGAGAAATTTAAAGTGAGGTTAGCCTTGAACATCTCATAGAGCTCTATTCAAACCATCATCTAAAAACAGAATGACAATAGCACAGCTGTAGACCTACAAACACATGGTTGACGACCTACACTGACAGGCAAGGAGAGTGTCTGAGAAGCAGCCAAGAAGTCTATGGTAACTCAGGAGGAGCTGCAGAGATCCACAGCTTGGGGGGTACAATCTGTCCACAAGGCAACTATTAGTCCTGCACTCCACAAATCTGTCCTTTATGGAAGAGTGGCAAGAAGAAAGCTGTTGTTGAAAGAATACCAGAATGAGTCCTGTTTGCCACAAGTTATGTACAAGTCATGTAGAGACACAAAAAAATGTGGAAGAAGCTAGTCTGCTTCAAAGAAGACCAAACTAACACTGCACATCACCCTGAACTCACCATCCCACTGTGAGTGCAGCCCCAAGACCCCTTATGATGAGTCACAATATTGGACACAGTGTTCCCTCGCCCGGACGCGGGTCACCAGGGCCCCACTCTGGAGCCAGGCCTGGAGGTGGGGCACTTTGGCGAGCACCTGGTGGCCGGGCTTTCACCCATGGAGCCCGGCCGGGCACAGCCCGAAGAGGATACGTGGGTCCCCCTTCCTATGGGCTC
>NC_051449.1:25892197-25900000 GCF_001649575.2 Kryptolebias marmoratus
GACTGTTGTTTGTGCTTATGCTCCAAACAGCAGTTCAGATTACCCACCCTTTTTGGAGTCCTTGGAGGGGTTACTGGAGGGTGCCCCTCCTGGGGACTCCCTTGTTCTGCTGGGGGACTTCAACGCTCACATGGGCAATGACAGTGAGACCTGGAGGGGTGTGGTTGGGAGGAACGGCCCCCCTGGTCTGAATCCAAGCGGTGTTCTGTTGTTGGACTTCTGTGCTCGTCATGGATTGTCCATAACGAACACCATGTTCAAACATAAGGGTGTCCTGCCGGCTCTCCTCGTTGAAAAACTTCCCTGCTGCTTTCGCTGAGCTGAAGTTACATTTTTACCCTTCCACCTCACACACAGCGTGGCTGGAAACACCAGGGTCTATTTAGCGTTGCACTCCTGCAACTTTCTTTTCACGGCGGTGAAGGCCTTCCTCTTCTCTGCCAGTTCTTTAGACATATCCGGAAACACTGATAGCCTGCATCCTCGCCACTCAACCCTGCGCTTCTCCTTAGCTGCCATAATTACTTTATCCCTCGCTGATTGCCTCAGGAATTGAATAAGAACCGGTCTTGGGGCTCAATTCGGGTCGGGCAGCGGTGTGGAGGTGTGGTGGGCTCGTTCAATCTCAAACTCGGCATCATCACAAACTCCAAGCCCCTCGGTTAGCATCTTCCCGACACAGCTCAAAAGTGTCCCATCAGCACCAATAGTCTCTTTCAGCCCAATAACTCTCACATTATTCCTCTTACTGGGATTTTCGAGAACTTGCATGCGGTCCAGCATGGCTTCCATTAGCTTACTTCTCTCAACAGTTGTGGTGTGCAGCCACTCTGAAGTGTCCTCCAAGTGGGAGATGCGTGTCTCAGCCTCCTTTAGCCTTTCTTGCATTGCAGCCACTGCTGTATTCAATTCCAACGCCATCTGTTTTATTGTGGAGACATCAGCAGCTAGGCTTTGTAGCATGTTACTCATTTTAACCACTTCCGAGAACAATTTCGTTAGATTCGGAGGAGGAGGTGTTTCCCCCCGTTCCTCCTCATGTGGAGGGCTGTTGCGGGTCGACACGCAGCCTGTACTCCTTGAGTGTTTTGTTGCAGCCATTGCAGGATTAAGATGGGGGTTTTTTTTTCAGAAAAAGGAGTCCACAAGCCTACACCACTACCTCACTTACAGAGAGTGATACCAAATAAGAGCCCCTTACCACAGTATCGTCATCTAATTAAATGTCGGGAACGGAGGGCCGTTAGCCAGCTGCCATCTTGTTCGCCTGCCCACGTGACTCCCCCAGAATAGCATTTCTGTTTAGAAACTGTCACCCGAATGATTTTTGGTCATGGTGACCTGCCTTCCATGAGTTTAGCACGCAGCATACAATGGGCTCTGTCCATGCCTGGTTCCTCCTCAAGTCCCAACTAGTTCTTAAGAAATTGGATGGATGGATGGTTGGATTGATAGATAGATTGTGCCTCAGAATCTTCACATATCCGGTTCAAAGTTTTTACCGCAGCAGAGAGCTTTGCCATATTAGCTTGTATAAAAATGATCTTGTCGCTATGATCATTATCTGTCCTGTCGAGATCAAAAAATGGTTCCCTTTCGGTGAGCAACTTTTTTTTTTTCGTTTTAGAGTAGCCACCACTTCTTTCCTAACCAACTGATATCATAAACTCAAGTTTGGTGATAATTTCAGCTTGTAGGTCATCTTGATGCTCTGAAATATCTCTTCATTAGCACCCAGCTTCTCGAGAGACTTGGGTTCTGAAGTCTGATGGTACAGCCCTCCTTGCTCAGTCTTGGCAGATTCTTTTTTTTTGTCAGAAGACTTGACATTCATCCAGATATGGCTCTGAGGACATAAAGGTTCTGATAACTCCTCAAACATGTAGCTGTGGCAAGTGATGGACTGTCTGTCATTAAAATACAGTATATTATAATCACATTCCCACAGAGCTCCATTGAAATACAACCTACCCCATGGTGCATTCACTGGAAGCCCCCCTGTCTACTTTTAAGACACTTGACTTGATTCTGCCTCTAATCACCTATTGTGTATTTCCTGTTCAGACAGAGAATACATAAATTCATCAATCATAAATCCATCATGATTCATTCAATCATTTTACTATAAATTTCAGTTTAGTTCAGTTTATTTATATAGTGACAACTCACAACAAAAGTTCCCCCAGGGCACTCTACAAAAGAAAACAAATGGATTGGTTGCAGATGGTGAAAACAAGAAGGCTGCTGCTGTTTTAGCTAAAAAATAGATTTTAGTGGTGTGTCAGATCTTACACTGTGGTGAAGAGGGTAAAGCAGTGAGCCTCCATCTGTCCAGGCAGTTCAGTTTTCCCACTGATGACACAGAAACCAGCTTGCTTCAGTTAATCATTGACAGTTTGTCCTTGCTGCCATGCTCTCTGTCTGCATCATTCAGTTACAGAAGCTGTTCCCCTCTTTTACAGACATGCTGTGTGGGATTTTTTACTTAATTCTTCCCTTTTGGTTTTGGGGGTTAGTTCACTGTGGACCCCAGATGAGGCCCCACAAGGATATAACAGACCAGGAGCTGTTCTGGGGGGCAGATCAGTATGACTTCTCTGTGGTGCTTCATGCAACTAGCACTGAGTGTTTTTGGCATTTTGCTCACATAGGAGAGAGGTTTTACTTGAGCTTCATGGTGAGTACAAACACAACACTAACTGTTATTTTATTCTCAAAATACAAAGTTTGGAACATCACTAAATTGGGTCACTGCAGGTAAAGTTTTCACTTCTAACTCTGCAAAGTTGCTCAGAAACTGGTAAAATATCTAGGTTAATACAGAACTAAAACAATATTGTGGGAGTTTTATCTAAAGGACAATAACGCTTTGCCAATGTTTGTGTTAGTTTGTTGTTAATAAAATATTTCATGAACCACAGGATGGATATTAATGAAACTTTTAGAAAGTTTTTTTTAAATTTAATTATATTTTTTTTTTAAATCTGTTTATTGGTTTTCTGTACTTCAACACTTAATGTACAAAGATAGACGAAATCTTAATTGACAAATGCCAAGCGTAAACACTATCAACTAAAAAACAAAAACCAAACAAAAAAAACTGTCATCGTCTTAGCCCACATGCAGAGCACACTCGGGAGACCAGGTGAAAAGGTAAGAAATGTTTATTAAACAGATTGCAGGCTGGAGAAAACAGGAAAACAGGCTTCTCGGGCACAGATCGTCCACTGTGAGAAAGAGTTCTGGTTGTCCGATATTTGAGAGAACGAACCTTCGGTGCAACAGCTTACAGGTGATGTAGCAGAGGAACGGCTGGGAGGGGTGAGGAAGTCCGGTGGTGAAAGCTCCTGGGTCCGTGAGCGTCTGAGGGGCACGGTACCCGGGTAGCGGTGGAGGGCGAGCAGGGTTCGATATGAGAGTGATCCCAGAGATAGGTGAGGCTTCCTCAACATGAGATAGTTCACAGGCATGAACTGTGACTGATCGCATGCCAGTAGGAAACCCTTGGTTCGCAGGCAACACCTGGAACGAAGCATAAACACTTGAACGTAGCACTGATCAAAATCAAAGAACGAGGCGTGAGCACTTGAGCGAGGCTACAATCCTTGGTCAGATAGGTAACGAACGTACCACACACGTTAACGCTCTGACAGGGAGGTGTTGGCAGCCAGCCTCCTATAAACCTCCCTAAACAAGCTCCTGATGGAAAACACCTGCTGCAGCAGCCACCTGGATTTACCAACGCCACCCACAGAGAAGAACATGGAAACAGCAGGCAAAACCACCAGAACATTCCAGAATCCCAACAAAACCAAACAAACAAACAAAAAAAGCTTCAACAAACACCAACATAAATCATCAAGGTGACAAACATGTAAATTGCAGTGAGACATTGTTTTCTCAAGTTTGTCTCATCAGATATAAATGCAGAGATCCATCTCAGGAGTCCTGATCACAGTCCACAGAGCGGTGTTGGATAATATAGTGTTAATGAAAAAAAAACTGTCCTCCCAGGTCCGCAGTAGACAGATATTGATGGTTCAGTGTTATGCATTTTCTGTATAGTAAATTACACTTGAAATCCTTCAATTAAACATGGCGACAGAGCTCAATTCACAAAACTAAAAAATTTGAATCAGGCTGTAAACCTTCCTTTGCTTATTCATAAATACAAACATTTTCACTTTTCAAAAATTGCAAAATATTTTTCCACATCTCTTCAAACACAGAATATTTACCATTAATCATAAAGGTGAGTTTCTCCAGGGCCAGAGAGCTTGATAACATGGTCAGCCAAGGTTTTAGTTGAGGTCTTGAAGTAGATTTCCAGGATCTGGCTATAGTATATTTTGCCTGTATCAAACAGTAAGTTATGGTCTTTTGGACAGTTTTGTTTAATCCATTGTCAGAGGAAAAAATTCCTAAGATACATAGTAGAGGACAAGAGTTCAGTTTAGTGCCTGGGATGTGAAAACTTTTTCTAAAACTTCCCTCCAAACACTCTGAATCTCAGGACACTCCCATAGGCATTGAATCAGAGTGCCTTTATCCCCACATTTAGCGCATATGTCTGGAATGTTAGAATCAAATTTGTTTAGTAATGTTGGGGTAACATATGTTCTCATTAGCCATTTGTATTGGATTAATTTAAACTGAGTATTAATAGATTGTGTCTGGGCTTTGAAACAGGACCTCTGCCATTCTTCTTTTGATATATTACATTTTAAGTCTTCACACCATGCCATTCTTTTGTTTTCAGAGGATGCTTGGGAGCTATTTTTGATGGTATTATAAAAGTGGGATATTAAGCCCGTTTTCAAATTGTTTTATTGATAGGTCTTCTATTGAAGTGAGGGTGGGTAATGTAAGAGATTTTTGAGTACCCAGAATAAAACTTCTGATTTGAAGATATTTGAAAAAGTGTTTAGTTGGAATATTAGCTTTCTGTTTCAAATCATCAAAGCTCATTATAATGCGTTCACCAAATAAATCTGAAAGTTTACGCAGACCCTTATCGTACCATATTTTGAATCCCATGTCTTTCCTACATGGTTCAAACATCATATTGTATTTTCCATTAGATCCTTGTATTTTCTTGAGTATAAATATGAGTTTAGAGGTAAGGATGTAGTACTCGTATTTTCCAATCTTACTTTCCAATCAACTTAAAGGTGTTGGTGAAAACCAGGAGGAGGCAGCAGAAAGTTGAACTGCCCAGTAGTACCATTTAAGATTTGGCACTCCTAGCCCTCCTCTGTCATATGGAAGATATAATAATGATAGATGCAATCTCGCTTGTCTATTCTTCCAAATGAAATTACCGAAGATTGTTTGAATCTTAGTAAAAAAATTATCTGGTGGACCAAAGGGGATGGCCCGAAACAGATATAGGAATTTTGGAAGTACGTTCATTTTATGAATGTTTATACGACCAATCATAGAGATAGGCAATATAGACCATCTATTTATTGATTCCATCACTGCATTAATCATTGGTGTATATTTTGCCTGGGCCAGGTCATTTATTTTTGGAGTAATTTTTATTCCTAAGTAAGGAAGGCCTTCTTTTTCCACTTGAAAGTTTGTATGAATAGGTGGATTGATTCTTTCAGTGTTTTAGGAATAGAATGGCAGATTTAGATTCATTAAGTTTATAACCGGAGGTATTGCCAAATTATTTAACAGTTTTGAGTAGTTGGGGAATAGAGTATTTTAATTTGAACAACATTAAAATGATGTCATCAGCAAATAGCCCAATTTTGGATTCAGTATCATTAATTTTAATGCCAGCAATACTTTGGTTGTTTCTTATGGCAATAGCCAATGGTACAATTCTCAGAACAAAAAGGAGGGGTGAAAGGGGACATCCCTGACATGTGCCTTTATCTAAATTAAATGGTTTAGAAACCATATTATTAGTTATAACTGAGGCAGAGGGTTTATTATAAAGTATTTTAATTCCAGTTTGTAAAATGACTACCAAAACCAAATTGGGAAAGTACTTTGTAGAGGTAGTCCTGCTCCACTCTATCGAATGCTTTTTCTGCATTAAGGGATAATAAAGCTGTATCTGGATGTTCGTATTTTGCATGTAATATATTCAGAATTCTGCGGATACAGTGGTAGGCCTGCCTCCCCTTTACAAATCCGTTCTGGTCTGGATCAGAGAGTGAGGGCAGAAATTTCTCGAGTCTCATTGTTAGAACCTTAGCCAAGATCTTGGCATCAGAATTTATAAGTGAAATTGGTCTATAGGATTCGCATTTTGTGGGGGATTTCCCAGGTTTAAGTATTACTGTTATGATGGCGTTTCGCATTGAGGGGGACAAGATCCAAGATGGCGCCACGGACGGTCGCCCTGGTGTTTTGGTGCTCTCTGTTTTGTTTGTTTTTGTGTGTTACTAATGTGTCTTCATGTTCCTACACCCGGGAGGAGCTTTTAAACATCAGAACAACAACCGCACTGGACATTACACCGGTTTTTCTTGTACCTGCTGCTGAACTTGTGCACTTTATGGCCAAAAGAGTGAGACGCCGCCGGAGAGGAAAGCGCGCTGGTGCACTCGTGCGCCTCCGCAAACAGGGAGCCTGCACGCCCCTACCTGGAATTTTTCTCTCCAATGTTCGCTCACTTTGCAACAAAATGGACGAGATAATGCTGCTAATGAGAAGGAATAGTGACTTCTCCTCATCGTGTGTGCTGTGCTTCACGGAGACATGGCTGAACGCACGGATCCCGGACTCTGCGCTCCAACTCACAGGATTCCAGCTCCTCCGCGCGGACAGACAGCGGGAACTCTCCAGGGGAAAAACAAAAGGTGGAGAAGTCTGCTTCTACATCCACCCCACCTGGTGCTTTGATTTAACGGTGATCTCCCAGCACCGCTCCCCTTCTCTAGAATACCTCTTCATTAACTGCAAACCGTTCTACTCTCCACGTGAGTTTTCCTCATTCATTCTGGCCGATGTATACATCCCACCGAGCGCGGATGCGCATGAGGCTGCGCGAACTCTTGCAGACCAAATTATGAGCGTGGAGCAGACTTTCCCGGACTCCGCAGCTATAATCCTCTGAGATTTTAACAAAGGGAATCTCAGTCATGAACTACCTAAGTACAGACAGTTTATTACATGTCCGACCAGAGAGGGGACCACGTTGGATCACTGCTACACCACAGTGAGCGATGCTTATCATGCTGTGCCCCGTGCAGCCCTAGGACTCTCAGATCACGTCATGATTCACCTGATTCCCGCGTACAGACAGACTAAAGCTTGTGAAGCCTGTAGTGAGGACACGTAAAAAGTGGACCAGTGAAGCTGTGGAGGAGCTGCGCACGTGTTTGGACACCACGGACTGGGACATGTTCAGAGCTTCTACAGCCAGTTTAGATGAGTACACGGACACCGTGACATCTTATATACATTACTGCGAGGACTGCATCATCCCGTCACGCACCAGACTCCCTTTCAATAATGACAAACCCTGGTTCACACCCAAACTCAGACAGCTCCGCCAGCAGAAGGAGGCTGCCTTCAAAGAGGGAGACAGAGACAGCTATGGATTTAGCAGGAAGGTGACAAAGGCTAAATCCAGGTACAATACACGCCTGGAACAGCAGTTCTCTGCAAACAACTCTGCCACTGTATGGAGGGGGCTGAGAGAGATCACCAACTACAGGCCCAGAGCAACTCACTCTACTGACAATATTAAACTTGCAAATGATCTGAACGACTTCTATTCACGCTTTGAAGACTCGGACCACCAACCCCACCCAACCCCTCACACCACTTTGGATCACACCC
>NC_051449.1:25900046-25905508 GCF_001649575.2 Kryptolebias marmoratus
CCCCCCCCCCCCCCCACACACACACACACACACTCTCTCTCAGTCCGAGAGGAGGATGTGAGCAGGCTGTTCAAGAGACTGAATCCACACAAGGCTGCAGGTCCAGACTGTGTGTCTCCCTTCACCCTGAGACACTGTGCTGATGAGCTGGCCCCGGTCTTCACAGGTTTCTTCAACTCTTCTCTGGAGTTATGTCACGTCCCAGCCTGTTTCAAGTCCTCCACCATCATCCCTGTTCCCAAGAAGCCATGCATCACAGGACTCAATGACTACAGGCCTGTGGCTCTCACATCTGTAGTCATGAAAACCTTTGAACGTTTGGTCGTGTCCCACCTCAAGGCCATCTGCAACCCCCTCTTGGACCCTCTGCATTTTGCCTACAGAGCCAACAGGTCTGTAGATGACACCATAAACCTGGCTCTCCACTTCATTCTGCAGCATCTGGATTCACGTACGCTAGGATCCTGTTTGTGGACTTTAGTTCTGCATTCAACACCATCCTTCCTGCTCTGCTCCAGGTCAAGCTTTCTTTGCTCAACGAGCCTGATTTCACCTGCAGGTGGATCACAGATTTCCTGACGGACTGGAGTCGGCTGGGGAAAGTTGTTTCAAACGCACAGACTATAAGCACATGATCTCCACAGGGCTGTGTTCTCTCTCCTCTGCTCTTCTCATTGTACACTAACTGTTGCACCTCCAGCCACGACTCTGTAAAACTTATTAGGTTTGCGGATGACACCACCCTCATCGGGCTCATCTCGGATGGTGATGAGCCTGCCTACAGGTGGGAGGTGGACCGGCTGGTGACCTGGTGCAGCAGCAACAACCTGGAACTCAATGCCCAGAAAACAGTAGAGATGATTGTGGACTTCAGAAAGGCCACAGCCCCTCTGCCCCCCTCATCCTTAACAACACCCCCATCACCACCGTGGCCTGATACCGGTTCCTCAGTACCACCATCAACCAAGACCTCAAGTGGGAGCCAAACATCAGCTCCCTTATTAAGAAAGCCCAGCAGAGGATGTACTTCCTGTGACAGCTGAAGAAAGCTAAGCTGCCAGCCAGGCTGATGGTGCAATTCTACACGGCTATCATCGAGTCCATCCTCAGCTGCTCCATCACGGTGTGGTATGCCGGGGCCACAGGCAAGGACAGATACAGACTGCAGTGCGTTGTGCGCTCCGCAGAGAAGGTGATCGGCTGTAGCCTCCCATCTCTCCATGACCTATACGTCTCCAGGACTGTGAGGAGAGCAGGTTGGTTCACAGCTGACCCTTCTCACCCTGCAAGCAGCCTGTTCATACCACTCCCCTCAGGCAGAAGGTTTTGGTCCATTCGGACCAGAACATCCCGCCATAACAACAGTTTCTTCCTCTCTGCTGTCAGACTCCTGAACAGTTAGAACTCGTAACTCTATATCTCTGCCTTGACCATGTTACCACTGGTTGAAACTGAAAAAAAAAAAATTACCCTATGTCTTTCTTCATTGTTATATTTGTACCAATTGCACCTGAACACCGAAGCAAATTCCTAGTCTGTGAACCCTGTTCATTGACAATGGCAATAAAACTGATTCTGATTTGTTTTGTTGTATAACTTTCCATTAACATATTATAGAGGGGTTGCAAGAGCTTGTTTTTATGTATTTTATAAACATCTAAAGGAATCCCGTCTGGACCCTGGGCTTTTCCTGTTTTTAATTTATCAGTTGAATTTGAGAGTTCATTCATAGATATTGGCATATCCAATTCTAATTTTGCGTCTTCACTAAGTATGGGAATATTTATGGACTCAAAGAAGGAGTTAAATGAAGCCTGTGATATAAAACAACTCAGTGTAATAATCTTTAAAGTGTTCATTTATTTTTTGAGGATCGTTGGTGTTTTCATTAGAGATTGTAATTTTGTTTGTCCTCTCAGTCTGCAAAGTATTTATCCTCCACGCCAAAAGTTTTCCCACCCTTTCCCCTTGATCATAGTAAGTCTGTTTCAGTCTAAGTAATTCTGCTGAAGTTTTGTCAGTAGTTAGTTTATCGTATCTTGCTTTCAGGAGTAGGAGTTCTTGTTTTTTTCCTTTAGAATTGTTTGAGTTTATCTCGAGTTCGATCTCTTTAATTTGTCCTTCAAGGTCTAACATCTCCATTTCATTTTTATTCGATTTATTTTTTGTGTAACTTATCATCTGGCCCCGAATAAATGCTTTGAAGGACTCCCATCTAATAGATGCTGTAGATTTGGATTTATTAAGGTAAAAGTAGTCATCAATATTTTGTTCAACGTACTTCAAAGATTTAGGCGATTGCAGCCAGTGAGGTTTTAAGCTCCAAATAGAACTATGTCTAAAAGCGTTTAGGGGAAAAAATTTAAGCATACATATTGAGTGATCCAAGATCAGTATGCTTTTGTATGTACAGCTGTTAATTCTGGTGATCAGTGAATTCGAAAGGAAGTAATCAATATGACTATAGCTATTATAGGTAGTTGAATGGCATGAATATTCTCTCTTTGTTGGATTTTCAACTCTCCATATATCTTTTAAGTTTAATTCAGACATGAAATGTTATATAACCTGCCTCCTTCTAGGATGGGACAGGTCTGAGCCTGTTGAACGGTCGAGCCCAGGATCCAAAGTACAATTAAAGTCCCCGCCTATGATAACTTCACCCTGGAGACCAGCAATAGAAAGGAATAAATGATTGTAGAAATCAGGGTCATCTATATTAGAACCATATAGATTAACCAATATTAGATTTTGGTTCATCAGTGAATTTTGGATTGTAATGAATCTCCCAGCTGGATCTGTAACATTTTTTTATACATATAGGTAGGGATTTATGAATAAGTATTGCCACCCCCCTAGAATGTGACAAAAATGAACTTGAGAGTACCTGGCCTGGCCATCTTCTGTGTAATCGAGCAACTTTGTTTGTAAGTAAATGAGTTTCTTGCATTCCAGGATATCATTTCAATATTGGTTTCATTACTCATTCAGTTAATAGGCAAATATCTACGCCGACAATATTATGTCTCAACTTGAAGAACTTGCAATTTTCAACTGCACCTTGAAAACATTGAACATTTACAAACATAAAGAACACCCTTTAGATTTCCCACCAGTGGAGATCTCATATTCCCCTTTCCCCTTAGTCCTATGACTTGGTTATACTATTAATCCTGGTTTAATAGGAGTAGGAACGGCTTATACTTATTAGCTTGCACAGTAACTTTAAACCGTACTCCGACCATACTGGTTGAGAAATATCCCCCACTTCTGTCGAAGGAGACTTATTCGATATATATATTGTCCAATGATTTTGTCATATAGAATACTATTCCTGTCAAGTCTCGGTGAGATCCTTTAATTTGGCCGTGTAATTACCCTTCAGTTTGATGCTTTGCTTTCAGTATAAGTCCTCCACCTCCGTTGGTGTGTGGAAGAGGTAGCGGTTGCCGCGATGAAAGATTCTCATCTATGCTGGGAATATCAGTCCAAAGCTTATATTCAGATCGTGGAGCTGCTGCTTTACCTGGGTGAACTGTTTCCGCTGTTTCGTCATCAACTGGCTCCTCTCGACATGGAGAAGCAGCGGCTCTACGGCTCTACTCTGAGCCCCTCCCAGATGAGCGAGCTTCTCACCCTATCTCTAATCCCAGACACCCTGCGGAGAAACTAATTTCAGCCGCTTGTATTCGCGATCTCGTTCTTTCGGTCACTACCCAAAGCTTGTGACCATAGATGAGGGTAGGAACGTAGATCGACCGGTAAATCGAGAGCTTCGCTTTTTGACTCAGCTCTCTCTTCACCACGACAGATCGGCACAGTGCCCATATCACTGCAGACGCGGCACCAATCTGCCTGTCGATCTCCCACTCCATTTTTCCCTCATTCGTGAACAAGACCCCGAGATACTTAAACTCCTCCACTTGGGGGCATCTTCTCCGACCCAGAGAAGGCACTCTACCCTTTTCTAGCTCAAGACCATGGCCTCGGATTTGGAGGCACTGATCCTCATCCCGGCCGTTTCACACTCGGCTGTGAACCGCTCCAGTGAAAGCTGTAGATCACGGTCTGATGAAGCCAATAAGACCACATCATTTGCAAAAACCAGAGATGCAATCCTAAGCCCACCAAAACAAATCCCCTCGACACCTTGGCTGCTCCTAGAAATTCTGTCCATAAACGTTATGAACAGAATCGGTGACAAAGGGCAACCTTGGCGGAGTCCAACTCTCACTGGAATAGAGTCCGACTTACTGCCGGCAATGTGGACCAAGGTCTGACACCGGTCATATAGGGACCTAACAGCCTGTATCAAAGGGCCCGGTACTCCATACTCCCGGAGTACCCCCCACAAGACTCCCTGAGAGACACGGTCGAACACCTTCTCCAAGTCCACAAAACACATGTAGACTGGTTAGGCGAACTCTCATGCGCCCTCTAGGACCCTGCTGAGGGTCCAGTGTTTCACGACCATGACAAAAACCACACTGCTCTTCCTGAATCCGAGGTTCGACTATCCGATGGACCCTCCTCTCCAGAACCCCAGAACAGACCTTAGGGAGGCTTAAGAGTGTGATCCCTCTGTAATTGGAACACACCCTCCGGTCCCCCTTTTTGAATAAGGGGACCACCACCCTGGTCTGCCAATCCAGAGGAACTGCCCCCGATGTCCACGCGATATTGCAGAGTCGCGTTAACCAACACAACCCTACAACATCCAGAGCCTTAAGGAACTCCGGACGAATCTCATCCACCCCCGGAGCCCTGCCACCGAGGAGCTTTTTAACCACCTCGGTGACCTCAGCACCGGAGATTGAAGAGTCTGACCCAAAGTCCCCAGGCTCTGCCTCCTGAATGGACGTGCCGGTAGGATTGAGGAGGTCTTCGAAGTATTCGGCCCACGGACCCACAACATCCCGAGTCGAGGTCAGAAGCACACCACCTTCACTATAAACAGTGTTGGTGCTGCACTGCTGTCCCCTCCTGAGACGCTGTACGGTGGACCAGAATTTCCTCGAAGCCATGCGGAAGTCTTTCTCCATGGCCTTTTAGAACTCCTCCCATGCCTGAGTTTTTTGCCTCAGCGACCACCCGAGCTGCATGCCGCTTGGACTGCCGGTACCTGTCAGCTGCTTCTGGACTCCTACAGGCCAAGAATGCCCAATAGGACTCCTTCTTCAGCCAGACGGCATCCCTTACCGCCGGTGTCCACCAGCGGGTTCTAGGGTTGCTGCCACGACAGGCACCAACCACCTTGCAGCCACAGTTCGGATAAACAATGGAGGCACGGAACATGGCCCACTCGGACTCAATGTCCCCTGCCTCCCCCGGAACATGTTTGAAGTTCTCCTGGAGGTGGGAGGTAAAGCTCCGCCTAACAGGAGACTCCGCCAGACGTTCCCAACAGACCCTCACAATACGTTTGGGCCTGCCAGGTCTGACCGGCATCCTTCCCCACCATC
>NC_051449.1:25906003-25910443 GCF_001649575.2 Kryptolebias marmoratus
AGGCGGAGGGAGGCTACCCTCTCGTTCACCGGGGTAAACCCCAACGTACAGGCACCAAGATGGGGGGCAACAAGTATGCCCACTCCTGCTCGGCGCCTCTCACCGTGGGCAACTCCAGAGTGAAAGAGTGTCCAACCCCTCTCAAGGAGACTGGTTCCAGAGCCACAGCCGTGCGTTGAGGTGAGCCCAACTATTTCTAGCCGGAACCTCTCAACCTCACAGACCAGCTCAGGCTCCTTCCCCACCAGAGAGGTGACATTCCACGTCCCAAGAGCCAGCTTTTGTAGCCGAGGATCAGAACGCCAAGGTCCCCGCCTTCGGCCACTACCCATCCCACATTGCACAAGACCCCTTTGGCCCCTCCCATAGGTGGTGAGCCCATGGGAAGGGGGACCCACGTATCCTCTTCGGGCTGTGCCTGGCCGGGTTCAATGGGCAAAAGCCCGGCCACCAGGCGCTCCCCAATGTGCCCCACCTCCAGGCCTGGCTCTAGAGTGTGGCCCCGGTGACCCACGTCGGGGCGAGGGAACACTGTGCCCAGGGAGGGGGATTTTAATATTACAAATATGTATTTCCCAGATATGAGAGGTTTTTCTCTTTTTGACGGCTCCATTTCAACCACTGCTGATGAAAACTGCTCTGCTGACGCGCTACCAAACCACCTACTACAACCCACTAAGTAACAGGGTTCAGAGCGCTTTTATTTTGAAAAAGGATCCGCAAAATGAAGCAATGACGTGGCAGATGTAATGCGAGGTCTCGTTTGTTGTTGTTCACGTGATTTTGCTCAATATGACACAAGCTCCGAAGCGGGGCTTCATTGGACACGCCCACTTTTTATTCGGTACGCGCCTCGAAGCCTGGCTTCAGATATCCCATCACTACAACAAGTCATCCATTTAAAGCAGGTGTTTTAAAGCAAGAACACATCTAAAACATGCAGGAGAGCGGCCCAGAGGAATGGAGTTAGACACCCCTGCAGTGTAGAGGGTTTAACTATGAAAACATCTAAATGTTGCTTCAGGCTGATTTTTCTATTTGGGATCTCATTAAGAAAAGAATCAGTAAATAGACAGAGCGTCTTACAGACAGTTTAAGCTAAAACTGCACCCGTCACCTACTTACTCATCTGTAGCAGCTGGTGATGAATTCAGGCTCTGTTACCATAGGGATCTAACCAGACTCAAAGAAATAAATCCTCCTCTGTGCTTCTGAAAACTCAGACTTTTAAATCATCATAGCAGCTAAACTGTTAAACTTACTTTATAGTCCAACCCTCTGATAATCCACTGACCAGGCATCAGAATCTCATGACACCTGAACTTCTTTAACAGAAGTATGAGTTGTGTTTATATACACTATTTTGTCAAAAGTATTCGCTAGACTCCCTTCACACATATATGAACTTGAGTGAAATCTCATTCTTAATCCATAGGGTTTAATATGATGTTGACCCATCCTTTGCAGCTATAACAGCTTCAGCTCTACTGGGAAGGCTTTCCACAAGGTTTAGGAGTGTGTTTTGGGGAATTTTTGACCATTTGCCTTTGTGAGGTCAGACACTGATGTTGAACAAGAAGGGCTGGCTCACAGTCTCCACTCTAATTCATCCCAAAGGTGTTCTTTTGTGCTGAGGTCAGGACTCTGTGCAGGCCAGTCAAGTTGTTCCACACCAAACTCAGCCAACTCCTGAAAAACAGCCCCACATCATAATTCCTCCTCCATCAATTTTTACACTTGGCACAATGCAGTCAGTCAAGTACCGTCCTCCTGGCAACCACCAATCCCAGAGTTGTCCAACAGATTGCCATAGAGAGAAACGCGATTCATCACTCCAGAGAACACATTTCCATGGCTTACTTCTTACTTTTACTTGAGTAGATTTTTACACAAGTAACTTTACTTATACTTAAGTAAGATTTCAACAGAGTAAATGTACTTTTACCTTCATTCCTTTAAGGGACTGTCCCCTAAAATGACAGTAAATATGCCTCCAGTAAGTTTTGTCATGTTTCAGATTTGTCAAAAAAAAAGTTTGTTTTGTGATACTCTTTTTCCTTGTTCTCAAATATTAAGTGATTTTCAAAAATCTGATCAGTAGTTGGGAAGAATCTTTGAGCTGGTATTAATGACTTAAAGAAAACTGTCCAAACCCTGGTTTGTATTAACAGTTAGTCACTTTAACCACACCTGTTGTGGTTCCTAAGGTGATGGATGTTATGTTTGCAGGTCCAGTGGGTGATGGGAGTTGGTCAGGACCGACATCTCTCAGTAACCATTAATGCTCCCAGTGGTCTGTTAGTCTCCACTGTTGATGATGCAAAGGGTCAGATCAACCTTGAGGTGAAGGAAACTGGTATGTTTGTATTTGATGGTTACTGTAGTGTATTACACATTTGCTTTTGTTTTTTTTGAAACCATGTGTTACTGCAGAGCTGTGTAACAGGTAATCGTTGTATGTACCCCTACAACAGATTAACTTTTAGTATCAACCTGATTCAAGATGGCTGCCACAGTTAATCAAACTTAGCAAAGACAAATAAGGCTATGCCTCATCCATTTTTACAAAGATTGAGCTAAACTTTCATGTAGCAGCAGCTGAGGGTCGCCCCACAAATCTGAGTACTGACAGATCATGTGTGATCTTTATTTAAAGTTTTGACATGCAAAGCAGCAGGTAATATGCGTATAAACTTCAGTACAAGAGTCTGGATGTTTTTTAGCTTTTAAAAGACATCCCAGCTAATAGGTTGATGCAGTTTCTAAGATTTTATTGAAATATACTGTATGTAATCTGTTTTGTTCGAAACACCATAGAAACTAGTTTAAAAATGGGGAGTCTACTTCCTGAATCCCATCCACTCCCCTTCTGCGATGCCTTATTAGTCTTATAGGTCATCACTACCACACAAATCTTAATCTCAAGTCAAATTACCGTCAGTAACCTTTTTATCAGATTAGGAGCACATCAGAGAGCAAAATTTATATAGTATACTATATAAATACTAGCACACAGAAAACAATTGAACTTGCAGTATTCTCAAAAAACTTAAATTCTCTTTGCACTTTTAGCCACAGGTAGGTGGTTCTAATCTTCTTTTAGGCATAAGTTGTGTGTTAAACTGGGCCATATAAAAAGAAAAAAGTTTGTAAAACAGGAACCCTGGATCAAAATCCTGGTCTGTGGTAGATGAGTGACAATCAGGTTATTCCTTTGTCATATATCATCAGCTTCCCTCTAACTCAACAAACTCTTCTAGGTTTCTATCAGATGTGTTTGAGCAACTTCCACAACCGCTTCAGCACTATGCAGGTCTTCCTCAGCTTCGGGGTTTACTATGGGGATTACCAAGACCCATCCAAGAGCAAAGAGGAGGACAGGGAGAAAAAGGAGGAAGTCAGCAAAGACCTGAACAACACGCTGGGATATATTGAGGTAAATAACATACTGCTGAGCTTACTTTTTTCTGTTTATAGAATGTTATGCACATATAGGTGCATTTTATACTGGTTTATTTATCAGTTTTTCCCCATAATGTTTCTACACAGGGAAAATGTCTTGTAAGATATTTAGATTGCTCTCTTTGCATTGTATATAGTTTAAATATACTTTTTGAATAATGAGAATAAAGATTAATAATTTTGTTATGGTAGTAGTGACTGTAGACAGTCAAAAAAGTAGCTTTGCTTGGCAGCCACATTTTACAAGCAAATGACAGGTGTAAAAAAATTAACAAATAGTAATAATTAGTAATTAATAATTAGTAGAATGAGAGGATTATGTTAGATGCTGGTACTGCAGTGGCAAAAACAGTTAGTGAGACAGGAAAAGTGGTTTTAGTGATTTAACAAATTTATTATACAGTAAAAATCACAAGACAAGACATTTCATATTGTTGTAAACTGACTGCAGATGCGTTTATACAACCAAATTCACTTATCAGTGGAGTTTTAAGCCATTGGCCTGTGTCAGAGTTGGAGATTTGAATAAGAGAAAACAGTAACCTGACATCAAACTCATATTCTGCAAGTCTGCAGCATATAGTTAAGATACATTACCAAATTGTGTTTAGCTTTGAGAAGTCCGCTATTCAAACAATAAAGATTTGTTTAGAAATTGAAAAGAAAGTAATATTCACATTTTTATTAGATTATTTTAGGCAGACATTTTGATTTGTCCCTCCCCTTGTGTATTGTCACCTTATTGTGATAATGGTAGCTCTGGCTGAGTGGCCAGACAAAGCACAATTCATTTATAACTAGAGAAGTTGCATTTCCTGCGAAAATGCAGTGTGAATGCTTTTTTTGCTGAATGATTTTGCTGAAAGCGGCTGAAGATATGCTGAACAGCTGAAGTTTAATGAAAACGCAAAAAGTGAAACAGCAGCTAATTTGAAGAAGATTTGCATAAGATAGAAGAACAAAAGCTGAAAGAAGCAG
>NC_051449.1:25912193-25922864 GCF_001649575.2 Kryptolebias marmoratus
ATTGCACCAATACCAAAAGTCATAGCGGTCTTGTCATTAATGAGCTGAACGTTTTGATATATGAACGGTTGAAATAGCTGAAAAATTGCGGAACGAGTTAGATGCCGAAAAACGTACGGAATAGTGAAAGAAGAATAATAGATAAGAAAGAGAAACAGGAAAACAATGGTGTGAATGCTTAAAACCATTCACACAATTAATATCACTAAAAGACCAAGAGACCTCAACTACAACGCACTCTTCAACTTGAGTGATTCCTCAGTAGTAGTAGGGCGGCAGTGGCTCAGGAGGTAGGGGTTTGTCCTGTAATCGGAGGGTTGCTGGTTCAAGCCCCCGCTCTGGCTGTCTCAGCCGTTGTGTCCTTGGGCAAGACACTTCACCTGCCTTGCCTACTGGTGGTGGTCAGAGGGCTTGGTGGCGCCGGTGTGATGGCAGCCTCACCTCTGTCAGCCCGTGTGAATGGGTGAATGATTGTAGTGTAAAGCGCTTTGGGGTCCTTGGACTAGATAAAGCGCTATATAAGTGCAAGCCATTTACCATAGTTGGAACAGACTTTTTGGTCCCTCTTTGTTGAGACAGTGTCACCCCGGGTCTGCCACTCCATAGGTGTTGCCCCAGTCCTTCATGTGGCATTGGATTTAAGTACCCCCATAAAACAAGGAAACCCTCACATGGCACCCATTTTCTTCAAGAAGCCAAGTAATCTGAGGTGCTGATTGTTGCATAAAGCCAGTATCTCTCTGGGCTGTGACTGTTGGCAGAAGGTATTTGCAAGGGTGTCTCCAACCCATCTCAAGAGCTATAGGTAGGTAGGTAGGTAGGTACATTTAGGTATATAGGTAGGTAGGTACATATATTTATCTATAGAGCTGTATTTGACACATGTAGGGGAACTCTCCTCCAACAGAAAACCTGTCCAGGTCTAAAAAACTTGCTGATAAATATTAATAATAAAAAAACTGGTCCAAATTGGCCTATTTTAATTTCTAAAGTGTACTCAAGTACAACCCCAATTCCAATGAAGCGGGCCTACGTGAGTATGATGTAGGTGGGCAACAAAATAAGCCTAGAATACAGTATTGCAAGTCATAGAGAAGAAAAAAAGCCATGATTTTAAAAAATGGTTGAACAAAATGAATCTCACTTGATTACAAACATTCAGAATTCAGACTGCAAAAAAAGAATTTTCTCATCATTTTGAGTTAACAACTATCAGTCACATTCAAGTAAGATACCATCTCAAGCACAAACAAGTGTCAGAATCTTCTCTCTTGTAGTTCAAAGCTGCAGAAAGCTGACCCTCTCACCTACCAGGAAGAACTCTACGCTGAGGTGCTCAGCTTGGGGCTTGTGAGTGGCCTCACACCTATCTAACGACTCTCTCCATAGGAAACTCCAGAGTAGAAAAGAGTCTGGTGGCCTCACTGGCGAGCACCTGGAGGGTGATTCAGTTTCTGTATTTCAGGCATTGTGACCTGCTTCCTGTGCTCTTCCTTTAAGCTTTTTGAACCACTTAGACTGCCTCTTAGGGTCTAACAGGGGCTGACACACCAGACAACATAATCATCTGGATCAGGGGGCTACTCAAATCCCTTAACTATGTTAAGGTAGCAGTTCGGCAAGGGGACTTTTTAATTTTTATTTTGTTTAATAAAGTATTGTCAATTGTGTTGCATTATGGTATTTTAAAATTAATTTCAAGGACATAATCATTACATTTTCTTCTGTATGAATGTTCCCCTGGATCTGATTTGTTTCATGTTGTCTCTTTACATTCCTTTAATCAAATATATGGTGTTTAACAGATAACACATATTTTATGTTATTATAGTTATATTAGTAAAAAAAATTAGTCCAGTCTTGTCCCAGGATAATAAATAATCTTCTTAGCAGTAATGTTTTAATTGACTTTTTCAGACTGCAACACACAAAGTGGAGAACCATGTCTTCCACATGTTCCGTTACTACGGTTTCAGCCGCATGAGGAAGAGTGCAGACTACTTTCTGCTGCGGTCCAACTCACGGTACATCACCTGGTGGTCAACAGCCCTCAGCTTGCTCATCATCACATCTGGCTACCTACAGCTCCTCTTCCTCAGAAGCCTGTTTGTGAGCAGGCCATGCACAGAGGACGAAAAGCCCCGATGCTGACCGAGTCAACATCACCTCGTCTGGATGTGCAGGAACAGCAACAACAAAACAGAAAAAAGAGATCTTACTTAGGCTGTTGTCTTTTTGAGACTGGATTTCTTTTCACATTAAAGAAGTGTTCCCAAAAATCTAAGTTTTGTGTGGTTCTTTTCCTTCACTGAGATAACCAGTGGAGGAAAACTGTTGTCTTTAACTATGGTTTGTAACCCAGAGCAGAATAAACTGGAAAGATGTGCAGCTTTGACATAAAGATCCAAACAGAAGATGTTGGAACAACAACAGTCAGCAGCAGGATGGATGTGTCGAAAAACGTAAACCGAGAGTATCACAAGTTTAAATATATTTTCTTAGTATTTAGTAGCATTGCCTTTCTACTGTATGACTTGGGTCAAACGTTTTGTTTTTCTCCCCTAGCTTCTCACAATAATTTGCTGTAATTTTGTCCCATTCCTCCTGACAGAACTGGCGGAACTGAGTCAGGTTTGTAGGACTCCTTGTTCACACACACCTTTTCAGCTCTACCCACAACTTTTCTATGGGATTAAGATCAATCAATCAATCAATCAATCAAATTATATTTGTATAGCACATTTCAGCAGCAAGGCATTTCAAGGTGCTTTACATAATTAAAAAACAAAATAAAAACAGCATGTGACAATGAATAAACAGTAAGAAAGAGACAAACATCAAAAACCCGCACTCTAACCCTAATTTAGCCATAAGCAACTCTAAACAGGTGGGTTTTAAGTTGAGATTTAAAGGCACCCAGTGTTTCAGCTGTTTTACAGTTTTCTGGAAGTTTGTTCCAAATTTGTGGTGCATAGAAACTGAAAGCTGCTTCTCCTCGTTTGGTTCTGGTTCTGGGGATGCAGAGCAGTCCAGAAGCAGAAGATCTGAGGGGTCTAGACGGTTGGTACAGTGATAACAGATCTTTAATGTATTGTGGTGCTAAACCGTTCAGTGATTTATAAACTAACAACAGTATTTTAAAGTCTATTCTTTGAGCTACAGGGAGCCAGTGTAGGGACTTTAAAACTGGTGTTATGTGCTCTATCTTCCTGGTTTTAGTGAGAACACGAGCAGAGCTGTGTGATGGCCACTCCAAAACACTGACTTTGTTGGCCTTAAGCAACTTTGTAACTAATTTGTTAGTATGTTTAAGATCATTGTCTATATGTTTCATTGTGGGTAATGACACTCTTACCAGCTTCAGCAGCATCTTCATAGTATTTTGCTTTTGTTTTGGGGGTTAATACACACATTTCACACCAAAACACGTTCATCTCAGGAACGCAGAGCCTGTCTCTTTCCATAACACTATGATGGAAGGACATTCCTATAGTGTATAAAGTTGTGTATAACTGTTGGAACAGATACCTTCAGGCATCTTGAAACTGTACCTGAGGATAAACCAGAGGTGTTGAGGTCAACATTTCTCTTTCTCATATCTTGGCCGATTTCTTTTGACTTTCCCATGATGTCACACAAAGAAGCAGTGTGTTTTGAGGTGTTCCTTAAAATGCATTCACAGGTATATCGCCAATGAAATCAAATGTTGTGAACAGACCTATCTAAAGCTTCCAAAGCCATGACAGCTTCATCTGAGCTTTCCCAAAGTGTTCAAAGGATTAGTAATCTTAGTGTATGTAAACTTATGACTTTGAAGAAATAAACTTTTTTATGAAGAATTCTCTCTCTTACAATTTGAGCATTTAACAAATAGAAATAATTTAGGAAATTCTAACTGCCCCAAAGCAGAAAAGGTTTAGTCTGATTTATTGTCAAATGGTGAGAAAAAATGGTTCTGTCTTTTTATTCAGTGGATGGAAACATCTGGTTTTAACTGGCTATTCTATAGCTCTCTATGAGATAACAAAAGAGAAATGATTATATTCACTTCCATTTCAGCAGATGTGAATGTACTGAAAAAATTGGTGATAAGAAGAGGAACTGGGTTGGCACCTATCTCATATTTCCAGATATATGTGTAACAGAGTTAATATGGTATTGAATTCCACTTGTCATTACTAGTAATACGGGTTCATGTGTAATGGATGAAACAGCACCCCTTCTTGGTGGTTGGCTAGAATAAAAGTAGTGAACACGGGGATTTCATTGCTAGTTCACGAGAGACGAACACGAGGCGGGTTCCCTTATTTTAACACGGGTAAAATGTTCTGTTAACATAAATGCTACGCCTCGTAAGATGCTGTTTCTGCTGTGACGAACCTGAGTCCTGACCAGTACATGTTCTGTTTTAATACAGATAAACGGCTTCATCTCATCCCGTCTCTCGTCCATTATTTACACAACGCAGAGCAGAATTATTATTCGGACCGAGCTGTAATCATGCCCGACTACATTTAGCGAGATTACATATGCACCTGTTGTACCTAATGTGATGATGTGTTTGAAATTATTTGCCTTTTTTCTCCTTTCCTTTGTTTATTTTAACACACGTCAAAACTCTTGTCTATTAATTGTCCATTATTGTCTAATTGTCTGCTGAAGAAGTCACCACCTACTGTGGATAGGGAAATTAGGTTTGCTGGTTTGAAATGTAAGGGTCTAAACAACCTAAACACAATAAAGTTTTCCACTATCTACCCCATCTTGATACTCGTATAATTAATTTACAAGAGACCCATTTGAGGGATGTAGACCACAACAGACTGAAGAGGAGCTGGGTTGGACAGATGTACATTTCACCCTTTCCCATCAAATCAAGAGGTGTTGCCAATCCTATACACAAAGATATTCCATTTATTTATGTTAAAACAATTTCTGATTCTGCTAGCAGGTTTATTATTGTCCTGGAGATATTGCATAAAAGTGGCTCTCATAAATACATATGCTCCCAATTGAGACAATTACTCTTTGTTTTGACGGGTTTTCTTAATGCTGCTGGATTTGACCATTTATGATTCAATTGTGGGAGGAGATTTTAATTCTGCTCTTCAATCATAGTCAGCCAAAGAGATTGAAACCTTTCTAATTTACAAAAATATTTTGACTAATCTAAGTTGCAGCCAATTCCCTTTCCCATTCATTAATATTTCTTTATTTTCATCAAATCCCTTGAAAAGCCTGCTGTAGCAACATAAAATGCCAACTGCAAAAGCAAAAATTACACTATTTCTGGAGGGCAGTGTGGGAAGAATGACAAGAATCAAACACTTGAATGAATAAAGTTTTCCCAAAGATTTTAGTGATGTCTGATTTAATTTATTCATAGTATTAGGGGCTTAATTTATTGCTGCTGTTTCTGAAAGTCCTTTTTCTGTTTTGTGATCAGCATAATGTTTTTTTATTAAAAACTTGAGTGGTTTTCATGACTGGAGTGTCGAGTTTCAACTAGTATTATTAATTTTATTAATCTTTATCCTGTCAGAATTTTCAGACACACAAACAGGTCTTATTTTTTTATCTCTTACCATTCATTGTAATTCATTGTAATTCCAACAGAATTACCCTTCCATTTCCTCTGGTGCACATCGTGAGTAAACAGTGGAACAAAACTGCCTATACACTGAATGTCTCGCTCACATTTGTAATAACTCTAAACACCCCCTCACCTAAAAACCTCTGACAGTTCGTCATTGATTTAAAATGAGTCCTCTTCCCAACAGCAAACTGATGGGCCACTCTTATCACATGAGTGCAGGTGTTGATTGGAGTGAAACTGACTGGGGATCAGGCCTAAGGCTGAAAAAAAAAAACCAAAAAACATATAATGGAGCTTTAGGCCTGATCCCCAGTCAGTTTCACTCCAATCAACACCTGCACTCATGTGACCAGAGTGGCCCATCAGTGAGTCAGACAAACAAGGATTCTAACGAGCCTCCTTTGTTAGGAGAGTGAGAACAATTTGCAAGCAATCCAGCTTACAGCACATCTCAGCTTTAAAAGCTCAACTCCACACTCTCTATTTCTGAATTGAGAAAGCTCCTCGGATGAGAAGAGAAACGTCTTCTACTACAGAATAGAAGTCCAGTTGTTTTTGTTTTTTAACCTTTTTTGAATTCACTCTTCCAGGTCACACACAATGGATGTAGACATCTGATTTGGTTCGTCACAAGACATGAAAATGTCTAAACATGAGTTCCAACTGCAATTTAACTTTTAAAATTACATAATAAATAAAATAGGAGGGCTCACATGTCACCCCTGTACTGACTTTATAGCCCCTCTTGGGGTTGCTCCCTAGAGTTTAAGGAACCAATGGCCTATAAAATTTAAACAAGAATAAGGTGCCAGAATAGGGACAAAACACTGGTTTGGACATGAGATAAAACTGAATTATATTCCTGATTTTAACAATATTCAGATATTTGTTTGAATGATGAGGTTTTACAGTTCCATACTCATTAGAGTTGGATATCTATGACAGCGAAACAAATTAAAAACTGACATATTTTAAATAATGCACAGAAAGAACAAGCAGATTTTAAGTTGTACATAAAAATTTAATGTTTGGTGGCAGAATTTAAATGTGTCTTAATATATGAAAAGAAATATCTCAGTGCAATATTAAAACTCTTCAAAAAATACCGGGAATGGTTTGTTTGATTAATGCTTAAGAGCATAGTTTTAAAAGCTGTATAATTGTTTTAAAAAGAAGACACTTTCACTGTCTTCTTTTACAAAGATTACAAAAAGCTCCATCCTGAAAATTTAATAAAAAAAAAAAAAGATCAAGCATTTACTATTTTGTGTTACACTAAACCAATACATTCAGATGAATGTAAAAATAATATTATTACTATTAGCTGTGAACATGCATGACATTAAGGTTTGCATATCTTCCTTCATTTCAATTACCATTTTATAATGAGCTCATTCTTGTTTTTTAGAGCGTCCCCTGAAAGTGTCCATGAGGTTGAAAGCTCCCAGGTACCCGCCCAGCAGAAGCCCCTGCTTCGTGGACATGATGCTGTGGAGAGAAACCCAAAGTAATCAGGTTCAGATCATGTATCCTGTGAGCATGAACAGTATATACCACATATACAGTGCCTTGAAAAGTTCTTTATGCCCCATGAACCTTTCCACATTTTGTTACATTCCAACAATAAACTTCAAGGTATTTTACTGGGATTTTATGTGATAAACCACCACAAAGTAGTTCATAACTGGGAAATAGAAGAAAAATAATGTTGTTTTTTTTCTTTTTTGTTCAGTTGTGTGGCACTCAGAATTGTTGTCTGAGTGCCAAGGTGAGGCCCAACAGATTTACCTTTACAAGTGGAGCGTTCCAGCTTTTACTGTGATGCTCCACTTGATATATGTATAAAACTTTATTAGAAATTGTTTTGTTTTTTTTTAAATTTAATGGACACAGAGATGGAAAAGAAAAGAGAAGAGAAAAAAAAGGAAAAAAAGGGAGATAGGTGAGAGAAAGGGTTTAAAGGGAGTGAAGGAGATAAGAGTCCAAGAAATCATAGCAACCATCAACATGTGCATTAATAACAGTGACAATTACAGCATCAATGAAAAGTACATGGTACATGATATTTCAAGTTGCATTAAGTGGCAACCACAGCCCATATTTGCCCATATCTGAAACAACACGTGAATCCAAACACCTATGTGTGTGTGTGGCCATGTATTTGATACATTAGCTATGTACTGGTAATGGTTAGGGTTAGGGTAAGGGTCAGGGTTAGGCTGTAGTTAAGGCGTAGAAATGAATGGAAGTCAATGGAAAGTCCCTGCAAAGATAGAGAGACATAACATGTGTGTGTGTTTGTGTGTGTGTGTGGGGTGTGGGGGGTGGGTGCTTGTGTATATAAGGCTTTTCCATAAGAATCCTCAATAGCAGGTGTGGGGTCCCACAGATCAGCCCCCCAGGACCAGAATACTGGGGCCCAAGACATCCGGAGACCCCCCACCTGAGAGGAACAGAGGAGAGCACCGGGGGAACCTCCCAAGCAGCCACGATGCAGAACCCACAGGAACCCCCCCCCCAGCAGCAGCAGAGGCCCAACAGAGCCAGGTTGCCCAGGTCCCATCAAGCAGTCACCAGAGTGAGCCAGCATATACCCAAGCACCCAGCCCCGGACACAGAGAGCCACCAAGGCACCGGCGGGCAGAGGCAACAGCCACCAGCAGGGAGTGGGAAGTAGGCTCCACAAAAGGAAAAAAAGGGAAAATAATGGTTTTGAAATTTTTTTACAAAAAAAAATCTAAAAAGTGTGCTGTGTATTAGTACTCATCCACTTTATCCTGATACTTCGAACTAAAATCCAGAGCAACCAGTTGTCTTCAAAAGACAGAGTAAACAGAGTCCACCTGTGTATAATTTAATCTCAGTATAAATCCAGCTATTCTGTGAGCCTCAGAGGTTTGTTACACAACATTAGTGATCAAACAGCATCATGAAGAACAAGGAACACACCAGCCAGGTCAAGGATAAAGTTGTTGAGAAGGTTAAAGTGTAACCTACAAAGACATGGCTGTACATCTAAACTGACAGGCTGAGCAATGAGAGCATTAATCTGAGAAGATGCCAAGAAGCCCATGGTAACTCTGGAGGAGAAAAATCTGGAGAGATTTGTATGTTGATTCTACTTTTGCTTCTTTTCAACAGCTACCAAATAAATTCTCTCTCCCTAAAGAACATTTTTTCAGATGCTCTCAGTCTCAACATTATACCTGTAGCTCATCCTCGGAATCTCCGGCCCTTCATTGCCCCTCTGATTTTTAAGTATTTGTGCAACTGAGAGGGGCAATCTCCTCTATATATGAAAGTTTTTACCTTTCACCTGTGTTGAAAACTGTATGGGAGACAGATTTGGATATGTTGATTTCAGATGATGTTTGGGGGAGATTATAAAGAGGCTAGGAACAGTTTCATGCAATATTGAATTCTATATCAAGCTCACTGTACCAAAGACAGGCTTGCCAAAATATTTCACACAGTATCCCCTCTGTGTGAACGATGCCAACAGGCCACAGCAAATTACTCACATTTTAAATTTGGCCCTCCATGAAGAAATTATGGTCTGAAAGTTTCTTATGTTTCCAAAAGTAGGAGATCATATCTAATGTCTTAATTGTCTTGTTCTAAAATATAGCATACTTCACTTGATCTCTCTTCTGGTAAAAAGGACTTAGTAGCTTTTTTGTTGTTTTGTCAAGGAGCTAGTAGTGATAAATAAATCCAGCCTGGAGAGGCATTACAAGAGTAAGCATGCCAAACTGGAAAACTGGAGGAGTCGAGAGGACAGATGTGGATTGCAGGAACTAAAGCAAAAAAAAAAAAAATCTTTTGAGTGAAATTTTTTTTTACACTTAATCATACCTCTCCCTCCCCCCGAATCCCCCACCCCCAAACAAACAAAAATAAATAAATAAAGAAAAAAGGTTTCAAGTTATAAGACAAACAAAAATATTCCTGAACTGGTGTCTGTCAACAGAAATTATGAGCTATTGAAATGATCTTAAATATTATAGAAATATCACAGTTGGATTTGCAAAAAGTTAAAGTGTTTTGGTTTGAATGATAATGAGATTTATGAGCCTGCCTCACTGGGGATCAAACCCAGACCTCTCACATGAGAGGCACATATGCTGACCATTGTCCCAACAGACACAATGGTCAGCATGGCTACCTAGAAGCTACTTTCTATGTTAGCTCTCCTCTTCTTTTTATTTTTTAATGTCACAATTTAGTGCAGTGATTTAATTTATGCAGAGATTATTTTACATTTCCATCCTGCCACCAATCAGTTAGCATCAGCATTGCACCGTCTGGATGCAGTGGGGGGAATCTCTCCTGCTCTGACTGCAGCTGCAGGGACACTGCAGGGGGACTGAGCTGCCTGTGAGCGCTGTTGGATGGAGGAGGGATTCACTGCAGAACCCACTGCTTGTTGGAAAAAACAATACTTGCTTTCACGTCAGTTTTCAAAAGTCTCCAAAAACACAAGAAATTGTCACTAGTCACTTTTTTGACAAACAGTCACTAGAGGGTTCTGCATATAGCAACAAAGTCTCTAAGTTGGCAACACTGATGGCATCCAGACAGTATGACCCGCCCTGTTCTGCTCTGATTGGCTAAAACTTTGGCTCTGGTTCACTTTATTGGTTGAAAGCAGCATCAGTTTAATCCCTGTATCATAGTTGGATTGGATGGCTTTAACAGGACCACATTTTTACAAATGACGCAAATCGGTCGTCGCCACGTTCCAAATGATGGAAATCCATTGTGGCGACCTTTCATCCCTGGGACTAATAAAGTTACAGCGTTTTGTCAGAATTTGTATGTACAAAAATCAATATTTACCAGACCATAGAGTGACAAAGTCAACTTCATGACAGAAAGTTTTGTGGTGAGTCATCCATCCATCTTCTTCCGCTTATCCGGGGTCGGGTCGCGGGGCCAGCAGCCTAAGCAGGGAGACCCAGACTTCCCTCTCTCCAGCCACTTGGGCCAGCTCCTCCGGGGGAATCCCAAGGCGTTCCCAGGCCAGCCGAGAAACATAGTCCCTCCAGCGTGTCCTGGGTCTTCCTCTGGGCCTC
>NC_051449.1:25922954-25965712 GCF_001649575.2 Kryptolebias marmoratus
ATGACCGAGCTTCTCACCCTATCTCTAAGGGAGAGCCCAGACACCCTGCGGAGGAAACTCATTTCAGCCGCTTGTATTCGCGATCTCGTTCTTTCGGTCACTACTCAAAGCTCGTGACCATAGATGAGGGTAGGAACGTAGATCGACCGATAAATCGAGAGCTTCGCTTTTTGACTCAGTTCTCTCTTCACCACGACAGATCGGTACAGCGCCCGCTTCACTGCAGACGCTGCACCAATCCGCCTGTGGTGAGTCAGTTAATTGAAAATAAGCTAATTCCACACGCAGGTTGAGAGTTTATGAAGGAATATATTAAATCACGATCAGAATCTAAGGGAGCTAGTGCAGCAGTTTGCAAAAGGTTGTGTTTAGGCTGTCAACACCAGAACGCTTCAGTAGAGTTTCAAGATTTTCTAACTCTGGGACCCATTGTCAAAAAATACCAATTAGGGGCTCCTAAAAGGCTGTTTCTGTTTAAACACAAGTTTTAAAAAAAACAAAAGCTTTTACACATTTAGCTAAAATGTGATCAGGGCCTTAGTGTTTTTGAGTAGACAGAATAAACTGTACATTGACTAAAAGTCATCAATGTACTGTATGTGACAATTCTGCAATCTGCTCATTAAAGTTTGACTGTAGAGAAAAGGTGTTTCATATACAGTACATAGCCATAAGCAGATTCAGCAGCTGCTTACAAAGGTCAGCATGGAGGCCCAAGAAGATTTTGACTAAAAATTTTAAAAATAACCAATATAATATTTTGTTTGAGTCAAAATAGTGCTTGTTCTGAATATTTTTAATCAATGCCTGTTAGCTGTGCTTTATTGACTAACAGACCTCGGTAAGTTAAACAATGGCTGTCTTCAAGGAGGCAGCAAACAATGGCTGATAATAAAAGACAACGTTAAAATCCTGAATTCAAAAGCTTTTATGCGAAATCAAAAATGTGAAAGAAAAATAAACAATGACCATCTTTGTAAGCTGTGTTCTGGAGACAAACATCGTTCCATGAAAGAATAATGGCATTGTTCTAACGAACAATGAAAAACAAGCTGAAAAGTCATCTGTTAAATAGTCTTTGAAAACATCATTAAAAGGTCAAACATAACTGAAGCACAGATTGTACGGTTTGTATATTAGACAAAGAGAATCCTAATTTCCATTCCCAGTCCTATTATCACCAACTGATAAAGGCCAAGGCAAACAATAATGTTTTTGCCCATTTCTGTGTGGGTATCTGCCCGTTACCAAAATATCTCATAAACCACTGGATGAATTGTAATAAAACTTTCAAACATTAAACACTGGATGTAGATCTAAGACTAAATAACTATTACAGTCAACCTGATTCAATATGGCCATCGCAGCCAAGCGATCTTAAAAACACAAAACTAGCTATACTTCAGGTAATTTTACAATTAGTAACATATAAATTGATGTGGTAGTAGCTGAGACTGATCCCTAATAGATATTCTGAGCACTAACAGAATGTGCAGGATCATTAGTTTAAAATTTTACAATTAATTATTTGGAGTCAACCGTGTTTGCCTGTTATCGGTTTTTGTAACTTCTCGCGCACCGCATGCTCTATTCAAAATGGAGGATTTTGGTGCTCTAGTGAAGCTGGTTCACCTGTATCAGCATTTATATGATCCCTCTATGAGACATCACAGATAATCATATGGTTCAAAACTCACAGAAGAATACTGCACCTAAGTATAAACACCTACACCCCGCGCCATGCACGGAGCCCTGCACGGAGCCCTGCACGGAGCCCTGCACGGAGCCCTGCACAACTATAACTGAGCCTTAATGCTGCAAGCAGAGCAGCTTTGTAGTTTACCAAAGTCGTACTAAAACATTACAACTTCTTAAATATAAGGCGCTCCGGATTATAAGACGCACTGTCGTTTTTTGAGAGAACTAAAGGCTTTGAAGTGCACTTGAAAGTCCGGAAAATACGGTAATGTAAAAAAGTAGCGAGTTGGTGGCTTTCGTTATATTTTAAAACACTGCTTATAACTGTGTGTATTAAAGGCTGGAGATGTCTTATTAGTTATAGAATAAAGCTATTGCAAATTTTGAACATTCATGTTTCAGTGGAATAGTTTTTGTTAATCAAACGCCAGAAGACTAAAGATCTGATTGGATGAATGTAAGGAGTCTTTGATGATGCAAAAAGCTTTCTTCAGAGTGAGAACTTTAATGACTTTGTCACACATTCTTACCACACACTATATTCTTCCACTCCAAGAAACTGTAGGGCCAAATTCAAATTTCTGAAATATATTTAATAAAGCAGGAACACATCACCCACCATCTTGATGAAAAGGACTGGAATTACAGTCATTTTGGTCAAACCTTGTAAATGACATTATGAGCGAGCTCAGGTGATATTGTGGCATCTTCAAGATGGCTAAATGACCATCTTTGACTGTCCTCGGGTTTTCCCATTGGCTGTTTTTTATATACAAGCATCCGCTTGGGCTGGAACCTTCTTATCTGTGTACAATCTACACTCTCATGATGTTTTCCAAATATCTGTCCCCACAGACAGAATGGAATCAGAAAAAAAAGATTTAAAAAATGTTCCAGTGTTTCCTGGAATAATTCTCTAAAAACAGGGGCCTTCCTGTTATGACAAGATTGGTGGTGTTATAACTTACTGATAAGCTTTGTTTAAATGAGCACTCAGACAATCTGAGGTCAGACAGATTCTGCTGCTTGGATCAGTTTCATCTCTGGGATGTTCTGCTTGACATTTCTTTTGTAATAAACTGTTAAAAATCAATAAGCTTCCTGTTTCCTTTATCTTTTTGCTACAATACATAATTTCTGTTTTTAAGAAATTTCAAGCGATTTTATCTCATTATGCTCCAAGTAGGAGTTTATAAAACAACAGCAAAAACTACATTTTTGGGGTGGCTTTGGACAAGTCATCTTCCATTTGGGAGATTTGGGTATTCAATCCCCAGCCCCTGTACCATCAAAGTGCCTTTGGGCAGGGCACTACTATGCTATACTGTAATAGAAAACACTGCCTGTGTGAATAAGTGAATGAGAAACATTATAAAATGCTTTGCAGAAGCTGTTCATGTAGAACAGGAACACAGGAGTGCATGTTTCTGTACCACACGCACTCCTTTTTTCCGAGTGGCTCTAATACATGATTGGATAAAGAAATGGGACATTGCCCTTATTTTAACAACAAAAAAACACAAGTTTTTCAGGTTTTGGATCATGTTGATTCACATAATTCTTACCTTGCATCGTTATGTTCAATTATTTATTTTTCACATAGGTTTCACTGAAATCTTAAAAGAAAGATCATGTGATAAAATCACTGTGTGTGGGGAATAGGCAGGGCTTAAAGCCCCACATCTCTAGAGCAGACTTGGGTTCCAATAATTCAACATGACAGCTTCTGTATACTGGGTCCTGAGTTATATCACGCTATCATCATTGGTCAACACACAGCTGTGCTGACCAATGTTGGACATGATGCTGAAAAAAATGTCTTGCAGAAATCTACAAAAGAAACTATTGTTGTCTCACTGCTATAATTTCTGGTATGACCTCCAGTATACAGATAGAAGTGTCTAATGGTAGGTCTATATTTACACATTTCTTAATTTCATATTTCTTATCTTTTAATAATCAATATATTTATAAAATTGGTGAGTCCCTAAAGATGGACTGCAGCCTGTCCAACACTTATCTTAGAGAAATCCAGAGGCATCTTAGAGTATAATTTTTGCTTTCCATTGAAATTTCCTTCAGGGTGGACTATTTGTTAGTTTGTGACCCTCTCTGCATGTTAGCTCCATGTCTCACCTGCAATAGAAGTGTTCATTTTAGGTAAAACACCAACTGTACTGTTTGGCAGCAGAACACAAGGTAGACAAAATTTTTAAAAAATCTCAGAAAAAAAAAGAGATCAATAGAATTTTGGTAAAATGACTGGTAAAAGCCAGCCCTGTATGGAGCGCTATACCTGAGACAGACTTCGCAGCAGAAACATCATTCAAAGTTTAAACAAGTCACAGAAAGTTGGACTTTACATGACTAAACTGGCATTTTGAGATCTTTAACAGCTTTTACTAATGCTGCACAATATTAGAAAAACTTGTGATGTGTGATATGATTGTTTATTATTCAGGGTTTCCCCCAGGGTACTATAAGCCTGGCGGGCCACCAGGCTTAACTACCCTCACTGCCAGGCTAAGCTCCGCTTGTTTATTGTAAAATTTGTCATTTTATACACTTTTTTTTCCACCCGCATCAACTTGACACGTTGATCACCACACGACAGCGCCAACAGTGACGCAATCGCGCTATCCTTGTCCCTGTGTGAAGGCCCCACGCGGTGTCACACTAGAGTGGTCGTGCACCTCCCAATTTTTGTAACTTTGCGCGAACTGCGCACGCTCCATTCAAAATGGACAATTTTGCTGCTCTAGCGGAGCTGGTTATATGATCCCTCTGAGAGCTCACAAAGATAATCAAACAGCTCAAAACTACTGCTGCAGACATTAAAAGAGTATTTATAGATCAAAGAGGTTAGTTAAGCCGAAATTCAGCGGGTGGCTTTACAAGACCGAATACAGTAAGCATGTTTTGTAGTGAAAATATTAATATAACTTGCGCTAATTTATCCTTGTTTACCAGTAAAATGATCCTATTAAATTCAACATTAGATATACTTTGTTTTGTTGTTCCATGTAGTGATCCAACATGCAGCCTGTGCCACAAAAAGCACAGTACAGGACAGCATCTGTCTGTTTTCTTAGTTCTCTGTTGTTATTCATTGGCCTGGAAGTGAGACGTGTGTTGGTGCTTTGTTTGCACTTTTTCATTTATGTTAATTTTATTTATTTGTAAATGTGACTTAAATTAGAATTTAAATTAGGTGCAATCAATCTGTATTTATTTTAATTGTATTATTGTTTAAAAATACTGAAAAAGTGCCTTTTTGTAAAACTGTAGTTGTGTAAATATTTGGCACAAATATCTTACAATATCACATAATAAATAGCCATATTTTCAACTTTCCTGTTAACTTTAATCTTTTTTTTTTTACTAAATCACGGTCGTCCGGCGAACGGCCACCTACCACCAGGCTTAGCCTCTTTTCTGGGGGAAACCCTATTGTTGCATTGACAATACTGGTTGCGATAAATCCTTGTTCCTCCCTCCTGACTTTCTCTTCTCATCACTATCATCGGAACCAGATGTGGACATCAAGACGAGTGAGTCTGTTGGATTGGCCAATTATAATATTAGGAGCAGAACATGAATGATTAGTACTTGAAATACAATAAACTATGATTTATCCATTCTACAATTGAGCCATAATGAGATTATATATATATATATATAGATAAAGATATGAAGATAAATTTGCAATATACTGTGCAGCCCTAGTTCTTAGACGATCAGTTTAACTTTTATGATTCTTACAGGCATTTCCAAATGAATGTTGAACTAACATTAATTTTTGAATTATTTAAAATTTCTTGCAAACAAACTCACCTTTCTTTAATATCTGTTTTAGGTACATATACAAATTACACATTAACACGTAAGCATTTTTGTCTTAATTCACCCTGTGTATCTCTCACTGCCATAGAACTTAGACTAGAGTTTGCAGAGCAGTATGTGGAAGACACCACGGTCAAGTGCTCCTCGGCAGTCAACTTGAACTAAGATTTAATATTGGTTTTCTTCAGCAGTGGCTTTCTCTTTGTCACTCTGCCATAAAGCACAGACTGGTGAAGAACCTGGGCAACAGTTGTTGTCACAGTCTCTCCCAGCTCACCTGCTGAAGCTTGGAACTCCAGAGTGTTCACAGGTGTCTTGGTGTTCTCTCTTACCATTTTCCTTCTTCACAGTCAGTTTGTGAGGACGTCTTGCTCTTGGTAGATTTACACTTGTTCCATATTCCTTCCATTTCTTGATGATGGATTTAACAGAACTCCTGAGGCTGCTTACAGCCTTAGAAATCCTTTAGTATCCACCTGCTGACTTGCACTTTTCAATAATCTTTTCTCTGAGTTGAGTTAGGATAGTCACTTTAAAGGGGGTGAATATTTATGCAATCATTCATTTACATTACACATATTTGTTAAATTGGTATTACTTTGTAGAAATTTGATTTCCCCTTGCCTGTTGAAGTGTATTGAAGGTCTTTTTTTCCCCATATTGACCATGATGGATTTTCTTATATTACAGCTGACAGTTGACTGTGGAATATCTAGGAACGAGGAAATTTCATGACTGGATTTGTTGCACAGGTGGCATCCTATCACAGTTCCACACTGGAATTCACTGAGCTCCTGACAGCAACCCATTCTTTCACAAATGTTTGTAAAAACAGTCTGCATGCCTAGGTGCTTCATTTTATACACTGGTGGCCACGGCAGTGATTGGAACACCTGATTCCAATGATTTGAATGGGTGAGCAAATAATTTTGGCAATACAGTGTACATACACACATTATGCTGATGTGATAAACATGATAAAAAGCACCTCCTAGAAAATTTCAAACCTTTTGCTAGTCTTTTACTTTCATCTACAAGTATGAAATTTGGTACACTTATTATTCTCCCCAAGGACTACAAAAAGTCTTTTGGTCTAATAACTTAAACAGGAAATCGTTCATTTTGTTTTGAAGTTATAATTTTAATGCCTCTTTTTCCATTTCCAACCCTTAAATTTGAACTAACTCCTTTTAGAAATTTTGAAGTATAAAATTCAAACATAAACTGTTAAGATTTGGAGCATTTAAAACAATTGAGAGCTTAAGTTTTCATCACAGCAAGTGGGCGTGGCTAAACTTTTTTAACACCTTCAATATTTGTGAGATAACAGGCAATGTTTTGTTCCTTGGTATTGTTTTATTCATGGATGTCATCCATTTTGAATTATAGTCCCTATTTTGAAGACCTCTCTGCCCTTTCCTGTCCTTACATTTGAACAACCACCTCCGAAAAATTCAGGTGTTTTTGTGTGGTACTGGCTACGCTTTTTGCTCGATATTGTGACACAGGCTGGAGTGTCACCAAGGTGCGAGTGCTATTCATCAATCTTGCAGCTTTAATTTTTATTTTTAATCACAGATAAAAGTCGCTCACGCTGATGAACAAAAAGACTGCCTACATGGAGAGCTAGGTGTGGGTTGGAATGGAACAGTCCAGAGAAATTGTGTCACCACCTTGTTCTTCCCTCAAAGCTTCATCAGGTTTAATCAACTCTTTTCCTCAAAGTCAAACAGATGAATGAGCAGTTCAAACTTTCATCATCTTTAAACTCTGTATTAAGTCTGTTCTGTTGTAAATAAATGTAAGATAAACTGTTCCTCTCTGCATGAAGTTGTAGAGGCTGCAGGAAGGTCATAAAGCCAGACATTTCAGTTTGAACTGCTGCCACACCAACAATTTAAAGTGGTGGGGACATCTTTAGTGCTAATTTCAACAGACAAAGTCATAAATATTATTATTTCTTCAATGTTGGTTTACCAACCAATCATATTCTCCTGTCCTCAGACAATGGACTTGTGTCCATACTTGTCCTGTTAGATCTCAGTGCTGCATTTGATACAATTGATCACAATATTCTATTACAGAGGCTTGAACATGATATTGGAGTTACAGGAACAGCTTTGAGATGGTTTAAAACATATTTATTTGATAGATTCCAGTTTTTAAATGTTAATAATGAAGTGCTTGGACCAATACTCTAGACTTTTTATATGCTTCCATTAGGTAAGTTATTAGACACCATGGGATAGAGACTTTCCTTTTTAATAAATCCTATAGTTAGGGTTGACTTGGGTTTTCTGAGCTTTGACTTAGTTATGCTGCTATAGGCTTAGACTGCTGGAGGACAAATTGATCACATTTCCTCTCTCTGCTGCTGTCTTTACTTATTCTACTCTCCATGTTTATATTTGTAATTATTTCTATTAACATGGATCAGTCATTTTGTCTTTGACTGCATCTCTTTTCTGTCCTCTCAAAACCGAGCCGGTCAAAGCAGATGGCTGCCCGCCCTGAGCCTGGTTCTGGTTCTGCTGAAGGTTTCTTCCTGTTAAAACAGAGTTTTTCCTTTCCACTGTCACCTCTGTGCTGCTCAGGATGGAAGACTAAGATGAAGTGAAGATTCAATGGAATTTGCTGGCTTCCTTAGATAACTTTTACTAATCAGCTTTTGTATCATATTTTCCGCACTATAAAGCACACTGGATTATATGACACACAGTCAATGAATGGTCCATTTTCAAACTTTTGTCATATACTGTATAAAGCGCACCAGACTATTAAGTGCCTCGTGCACCTCCCAATTTTTGTAACGTCCTGTGGACTGCATGGACCGCGAGTGCCGCGCTACATTCAAAATGGCTGATTTCGGTGCTCTAGCGGAGCTGGTTCACCTGTATCAACATTTATATGATCCCTCTATGAGAAATCACAAAGATAATCAAACTTTTCAAAACTCACAGAGGAATACTGCACCGACGTAAGCGTCAAGTTTAAACGCCTACACCGTGTACCAAGCATGGAGCCCTGTGCGACTATATCTGAGCCTTAATGCTGCAAGCAGTGCGGCTTTGTAGGTTACCAAAAACATTACGACTTCTAAGTGTGTCTTATAGTCCAGAAAATACGGCAATGTATGTGAATATTTTTCCCGAGATGGCTTTTGTTGTGACTTGGTGCTATATAAATAAACTGAATTGAATTGAATTAAAAACTAATGGCAAAATACACAATCTTTTATTAAAGTATCAGCTTGTATTTAAAGACAACTGATGTCTAGCAGAATAATAACACAGTGCAGTTACATCTTAACATTTACATCTTTAAATTTGACTTTTATATTGTAGAAGCAGCAAAAAAAGATTCACAACAAAAATCAAAAGTAGGTCAAACCCTGAGATGTCCTACAGAAAATGACAACTATCTTGAAAAATGCCTAGAAAATGTGAGTTTTAGTCTCCTGAAAACAACCCCCTCTGCACAGTGGGATATTCCAAATGAATCTGTGTGAATGCATACAAACATACTTCAATGGGTGCAGAGAAGTTGGTTTCAAATACAAGTCTTCAAATACAAAACAAAGCAACAGTGCACTGCATATATTCTAATCATTTTATTGCCCCATTTCACAAGAAACTATGCCACTGTAAAAAATACACAAGTTTTTACCGTTACTTTGTTCTTTAAAAGTATTCTTTTTTGTACATTTACATTTAATTTTATTTTATTTAGCATGAATCAAGTCAAAGAAACAAGAACAAACCATAAGTTTGAATGGGAAGACCTGCATTAAAATAACAGTAAACAATGAATGAATACCTCATTTATTTATTATTTAATTGAATAAAGTGCTGCTCACAGCTTAGTGATAAGGAGACTATCTTTACACATCAGCTCAATATGTGTTATTTAGAGTGCAAACATTGCTCATTTTTAACTGTCAATCCCAGGTAAGCATCAAAGAGGGAGGCAAGCTTCCACTGCAGAACACTGAGAAGGATAAAAAGGTGATAGTAAGTATTTAGATGTAAATCTGCATTTTATTTATAAAGTTCAAAGCCACATTAAAGTCACTCAAGAACCGTCATAATTACTAGAGTTGTTCTTAATTATATAAAGCTAAATGAGAAAAAAGTAAATTATATGTAATGTGGCATAGTACTGACTCCGAGCCACTCCACATCAATTCAAAGTTTAGCTCAGTTAACCCTGTAAGCCAAAACAGAAATCATCACGTTTTGAGGGCATTTCAGCTACATCATCAACAAATTTTAGCTTAATAACTGAAAGGTTGACTGAGTTGTAGCCAAATTTCGGTTGGCTAATGTTGATTAGCTGTGTCGTCCATCCTGAATTTGATTGGCTCCAAAACATAATCAGCTGTAGTTGCATAGTCAACCCAATTTGCCTGTTCGCAAAATATCTCACGAACCACTGGACATACTTAAATAAAACTTTCAGAAACTAATTACCAACTCCCCAACAGTTAATACCAAAGTTTTAAGCAAATATCTTGCAAATTAAGTAGCACTTGAAATAAAACCTGCAGCTGACTTTAAGCTACATCTGCATCAAATTTTAGATCAATATCTGTGAAACTGACTGAATTATAGACATTTTTGTGTTTATGAAAGTCAGTTGACTATGGTAGCCTTCTTGATTTAGGTTTGTCCCAAAGGTAATTAATTGTAGATGTATAGCCAATGATTACTTTCTTAAAGTTTCATTAAAAGCTGCCCAGTGGTTCACAAGATAATTTGTTGAGAGGCAGACATGCAAAGACATGTTCAAAAACATTGTTGCTTAATGAACCTAATAGTTTGCACACAAGGTCCCGACTCAGGTTCTGCTCTCCACACGCCAACATTCAACCATAAAAGGTCAATGCAAAGCACCTCATAAATGTGAAGGTGTATTTAAATGAGCTAAGTAATTAATGTTATTTCATGGTTACCAATGGCAACCACAGAGAAAAGAGCGAAGAAACTAAATTTATTAGTTTAGTAGAGGCAGAAATCAATGTGCTGGTGAGTGAGGTGAAGAACAGAAAAAAATATCAGTTTGAGAGCCACAGTATTGGCATTACAAATAAAAAGAAACGTTGTGAGTGGCAACTTGTCGTTCCCATTGTTAATTCAGTGAGTGGGACATATGCCCCTTTTCTACCAGCTCTAAAGGTCCCGGCTCCACTCTACTCCGCTTGCTTTGCGCACGTTTCCACCGGCATTTTTTCGAGGTCGGCCCCTGCGTCTTTGGTCCCTGCTTCGGAGTAGGGCCAGCTGGGCCGGCCCTGCTTCGTGGGTAGCTCCTGTTCACTCATTGGTCACCCACAACCACCCCCCCCAGTGGAAAAGGGGCAATAGAGGACCAAGTGGTCAGATTTGAGGGTGGACGCAAAAGCGACTAACCGGCCACTGCCAGAGCATGTCAGCCACAGGTGGGGGTAAGGGTGTACAAGAACTCTTCTGCGCTCTGGAGGTTTGGAAAGGGGGTTAGGAGGCAGCACCTGAGGGGGGAGCCACTGTCCCCTCCTGTGTTAATCTGTGGTACGCATCACCCTGGTGATCATCCAGGGAGAGGAATGTGATGGGGAGAAAACTTATGGCTCACCAGCAGAAGCAGAAATAACACTGCTGTTTTGAAAGCTGATAAAGTCGATTTAAAATAAAGTTTTATTTTGGAGTGAAATAAAATATCTGAGAGGAATCATGATGCAGTGTGGCTTCACTTTCCCACTTCACTATCTGTGTGGCCAGTTTCCCCCATCTTCAAAACAAACAAATATGGTACGCATGGTCTAGTCAAAGTTCAGAACCTCAACTTGATTGAAATGCTGTGGTGGGACCTTAAGAGAGCTGAGTAGAAACCAATGCCTGCAAACCTCAATGAACTGAAGCAATGTTGAAAAGAAAAATGAGCCAGAATTCCTCCACAACCATGTGAGAAACTAATGAGGTCTTACAGAAAACCAGTGCTGAGTAAAAAGAGCCAGTGAGGCCATGAAACTTAAAAAAAGAGCACCAGAACATTTTGCCCATAGATAACTTTGTCATCTCAGAGAAATTCACAATTGGATAGTGGACACAGGTGATGATAGTGGTCTCGAGTGAGTGTACAAAAGAGAAGTAGTAAATAATGTGAAACTGGTGCAGCTGCCAAAGAGACATGTCCCAGATGCCATAATAAAACCACTGAAGGAGGCATTACAGGACCTCCAGTACAGAAGGATCATCACACCAGTTGTATATAGCACAGACTGGATCAGTGGAATGGTTATTGTGTAAAAGAAAAATGGAAAACAGAGTTTGCATCAATTCAAAACCCTTAAAGAAGGCATTCAAGTGCATCCATTTCCCACTTTTTTTCCACATTTGAAGAAAACAAAGACTAGTAAAGTACAACATACACAAAAATCTGCTGATAAATTTACCATGATACAATTTGCAACAAAAAAGGACCAACCATTACAATATAATAGGGATGGCCAAACAAGAAGATGCACCAGGGAAGATCAAGCCAGTTCAAGAGGAGTTCAAGAGGAGCTAAAATAAAAGGTCAAAATAGCGTTTAGGGGTAAATCTGTTGTTATTCCTGATTTTGGTGTGGATGGATGCTTAAGGAGAGCCAGTATGTCTTTACTGGCATAGCATGAATGAACAAATCAAGACTTAAGTAATCAAGTATGATTTCTGCAGATCAGTGGATGGTAATCAACAAAAAGAAACAATGAGAGAACATGAGTTTCCAAGTAGACCATGGATGAAAGTGGGCTCAGACCTATTTTTATTTAACAACAAGGACTACCTTAATCACTGTGGACAATTATTCCAACTTTTGAGAAAAAGATTACTTACCAAATACAAGTCAACCATAATAAAAAGAAGGTGAAAGCCCATTTTTCTAATTTCAGACAATGGACCACAATATACATCACACATGCATTTCAGCATAAGACCTCATCACCAGACTAGCTCACATTGTAATGACAAAGCAGACTCAGTCGTGAAGACAGCAAAGCCAAAGCTGCAGGAAAGGATCCCCATCTTGCACTTGCTTGTGATGCTGCAACACACCATCACAAGGTTTGCAAAACAGTCTAGCACAGAGGTTGCTTAGCAGGCATACCAAAACTGGTTTTGGTTTTGCCAACCAAAGCCAGTCTTTTGCAGCTAGAAGCCATATTGGCTCAGAAGGATTTGGAAAGTAACCAAGACCATCAATGTGCCTTCTACAACAGAGCAGCAAGAAACTTGGATTCACTGAAACTAAGTGACTGTGTAAGAGTGCAGCCATTGGAACCCCACACTGTCTGGAGATCAAGCAAAGTACTGAAAAACATCGATGGAAAACGAGAAAGAGGTTCAGTTAGACTCTGCCTGTGTTCTAAGGAGAAATTCGGGACACCTTAGAAGTGCTAGATTCTTAATGAGTACATTGAGACTGCATGAAACCCAGTTACTCAGCAACTGCACCTCCTCATTCTAACTCTAAGAGTCACACAGCCACAACTGCTGATGACACTAGTGCACCTGTTACCATCAGATAAGGCCACAGGACTACAATGACTTTTCTTAGTACCCACTAAGAAAAAAATAAAAAAAGAAAGGCTAATGTGAGAAATTTGGTCGAAACAGGAATTTTTATTATATCAACACTTGTGAAATGTTGAATTGTGAGTTTGTTTTCAGTAACCTGAACATTTTTTTTTAGTATGGCTTGTTGGTTTGGTATTGACATTAAATTTTAGGTTTTGTAATCCACAATAAGGTACAAGTCAGATAAGTTGCTCTAACTACTGTGTCTGGAAAAAAAGGAATGAAAGTAACAATAGTGTAGGAGCCATTTATCTGTTTTTTGTTTATTTTTCTCCACTAAGGGGTGTATTTCATTTGGTGTATTGCTGGGATGGGTTATTTAAGGTCAGGTGTGTTTCTACTCAGGTGTTGCTAATGGTAGGAGGTAAACGGTTTCCTACTGTGCTTAATTTAAGAGTTTATGTGGATGTATTTTGTGCTGATGGAAAATGACAAGATGAATGGATGCTTTAAAGGAAATAAATGGCTTTATGATCTATAAGCCGGCAAGGAAGATCTGCATAGCAAGTTTAATTAAGCGCACGTACAACCAAGGCCCACCAGGAAGAACAGCAACCAGTAGCGCAAAATATAGCATTTTAGCCACTACAAAAAGAAACCATTTGCATATATGTTCACTGTGCTCTTGTTGCAGCACAGCATAGTTTAGAGAGATGCAAATTGAGCTACAAATGTGTCGTGTTCTTATGCTAGAACTTTGAGCACATGAAACCAACTGCACAAGTTTGAAGAAATCATACTGCCTAGGTGGGATGGAGTCTCTCTATGAGTTAAAGACAAGAATATAACACATCTAAATATTCCCATCTCTAGTATTATCTGAATGTAAAAAATATTTTGGACCCTAGAAATTCTTTAAGCTACATATATGACACCTAAGATAAATAAAAGGCAAACAGTGCAGGAGTTATTTTGTAATTATGTCTCTGGTAACTTTGCATCTTCTGTTTAATTCAATTTCTCTTTTGTCAATCACTACATTTAAAAGGTAAATGCGAAAAAACAAACTAAAAATGGCTGTTGAGTGAAATCAAACACTCAATCACAATGCTCAAATGTATGGACAACTTACAGTGTGTTATGTTTACACAAAGCATGGCATTATGAAATATAGTGACAGCTTCACTCGGTGGTGTAAGTCCAAATTACAATGTTCCTGAGGTCTTGAACTGCAAACGTGCCTTGTTTAAAAATCAAAAAAAGCTTTTTCTTGGCAACATTTCCAAAAATGGGGTTTGACACAGTGTTAGAAAAGATACTATCTGGTTGAGCAGGAAGGAGTAATTTTGGAGTTAGAAAATAACTTTACTACTGTCCATTTTAATAAAAACAGGACAGAGATCAATTAGGATGTTAAAAGATGTGCAAAACATTTTAAGAGGAAAACTAAAACAAAAGGAGGTAGAAACTTACTTCTTTAGACCAGCAATGAAATACATGCTCTTTGGCAATAACAGGAAGACCTGGTCTGTGAGTACAGCATGAACAATCTTCTTGGCTACAGCCTCTGCATTCAGGATAGGCAGGAGTCTAGGCCACCTATTGAGGAAAAAAATAGAAATTAGCAGCCAAACTGCTAGGGATTGATCACCACACAGACACCATTGGTACAGAGGGACAAGACATTAAAGCTGAACTGAAGTGTTTTGAAGCCAACTGCAGTTACAATATGCGTACTGTAATATTTAAAAAAAAATTAATATGTGACGTCCACAGAGTAGCTGAGGTTCACAGCATTCAGCCATTTAACAGTGAGTGGATGAATACTACAACCTGGTTCAGTTCATTGGAATTAATTGTTCGAACATCCAGGAAATACCGCTGCGGTTTCATTTTTTGGCTTTGCGAAAAATAAAAATGAGATTTGTATTCATAAGCTCCAATGAGGGAAGTACTATCAGAACTCTGGTTCAGATCTCTTCAAAGAAAAGAACCGCTCTGACCCTCGTTACTGTGGTGGACTGGCTTCATGCTAAAAAGAACAGGACTTTTTGCCAGCAGAAGTCCTATTTTTTTATTTTAAAAATGGGCAAATGGAGATGAAGACATTGCCACAGAGAAGGAGACGAGAAACAGGAAGTTTTACTTCAAACGTGATATTGTGAATGCGCTCTGTCAAAGGTATGATGAACTGGAGATACAGGCCGACAGCATTTGATCAGTTTGTAATTCTGAGCAGTTTGTTATTGATGAAAAAATATAATAATTAATGTGTGATTAAACAAATGTTATAGTCTAAAATTGCTGTTGATTAGTTTACTCTGGTGTAAGAGTTGCTACTCGCAACCACGTTCTTTAATGAGTCAGCATCTGGTTAGCTTCAAGTTAGCAACGTTAGCCTCTCCTGCCGGTGTTGTTGATTTGCAGTGTCGTGTACTGATGTCATAACAATGATCTCTGGGTAATCTGTTCTCACAGTTTCACATTCCCAACTTGGTTCTTATGCGCGTTGTTTTGTCGACCATGACAGTCCTGGTGATCATCAGAATCCGAATCTGAAAAGTTTTCATCTGATTATGGAGATCCAGCTGTCGATTCAGGTTCACACCGGTGTGGTTGCATATCCATTTCTCCCACAAAGTCTTCCGGCATTTCTTTGTATTCAAAAAAGGCTACTTCCAATTCCAGTCATAAACAAACCAGATAGTAGCGGCATTCTTCGCCGGCCAGGGCACAGCGCACGTCATGAACCAAGGACGGCAACTCCGCCCCACACATTACCCACTTCGGAAATTGACTAAAACGCTAAACAGTTTATTTAAGTTTTAGGTCAAAAATGGGTCCCTGAAACATTGTGAAGATGTTTGAATAAATAACATTCATTAAATGCCAATTTCTTTGAGATCTGATTTCAGTTCACCTTTAAAGAACAAAACGGAAAAATTAAAAAAAAAAAAAGAGAGAAATGCGCAAACACACACAGTGCTGTGAAAAGGTATTTATACTGCCTTATACTTGTCCACATTTTGCCACATTACAACTGCAAACTTTAAATATTTTTACTGGGATTTTACGTGGTACACCAAAACAAAGCAACCCGTAACATTGAAGTTGTAGGAATATGATGCATGAATTATAATTAGTATTACAAATAAAAATCTGAAGTGTTGTGTGCATTAGTATTCCCCCCCTTTACGCTGATACCCAAACTAAAATCCAGAGCAACCAACTACAATAAGAAGTCATCTAATTAATTGAGTATACCTGTGTCATTTAATCTCAGTATAAATCCAGCTGTTCTGTGAGCCTCAGAGGTTTTTTACAGAACTTTAGCGATCGAACACCATCATAAAGACCAAGAAACACAGCAGACAGGTCAGGGATAAAACCAGCTAACTTGATAGGTCTCCTTCAGCTTGACAGCCTTCCTCATCCACGGTGTCCACCATCAGGTTTGAGGATGGCCACCATAAATGGCAATGAGTGGAATTTGGCCCACTCAGACTCAATGTCCCTCGCCCCCACTGGGATGTGGTTAAAGCTCTGCTGGAGGTGGAAGTTGAAGATCAGATCCTTCTGATATGTTCTTCTGCTAGGAATTCCAAGCAAACCCTTACTACAAGATTGGGTCGACCAAGTTTGTTTGGCATCTCCCCCCACCAGCTGATCTAACTCACCACCAGGTGGGGATCAGTTGACAGCTACACTTCTCTCTTCACTTGAGTGTCCAAAACAAAAGGCCGCAGATCATAAGACACCACAACAAAGTCTATCATCTATCTGCGGCCTAGGATGTCCTGGTGCCATGTGCACTTACGGACACCCTTATGTTTGAACATGGTGTTTGTTATGGACAAAATGCGACTAGCACAGAAATCTAATAATAGAACACCATTCGGGTTCAGATCAGAGAGGTCGTTCCTCCTAATCATCCAAGTCACACATTACCCATGTGGGCAGTTGGTACCTCTCAACATTATGCATAAGCTCAGGCATGGTGCAACAAAGACAGTCGGTGCACCAAACAATGTGAGGGTCCACCACAGTCTTAATACACCAGCACAGTAGTCTGTTCCTGGATTGACCATGTCCCCAAAACATTTAAAGCATACCACGGTAAAGGTCAGTACAAAATCCGGGAGTGGGGGTGTCTGGTGTCTGGAATTTTTGGATAGCAGCTATGAAGCATTTGAAGCATATGAATTAGATGCAGATGGCTTAAAAATGCTGTTGAAATTCCTTGTTGATTTTTGTAATATAGGCAAATTAGATATTGCACAATATATTGAATATACTTGATATATCACTCACCCCTACATGAGAACAGACCCTCCCAGGGCTGAGAATTAGCAATACTTGTCAAGCATCACACAATGATAATGCCTCATGGCTAAAGACCCAAGTGCTATCAACAGCAACCTCCAAAAACATCAACCAGTATCCATTATAGTGACAGATCCAAGACAGTTTCAAGTAAGAGTTGGGCTGCACTAGGGCCTAACATGAGCCACACCTACTAAATAAAGAAAAGGACTGCTCTCTGTGAACATCAAGCAGCACAAATGAACCAGCTGCTAATGGAGGGGACTCATTTAGAGTCACTGTGCCAAGGACAGACAGTCCCGATCATGAAAGACTCCCCGAAAGGAGCAATTCCATCCAATACCAGCCAATCATCTGCTTCTGTACAATATGGAAACTCATGCACACTAATGCATGGTCTTCACTTGTATCACAATGCAGTGTGGCTTCAATTCCCCACTTCACCATCTGTGTCGCCAGTTTTCTGTCTCCAAAACAAGCATATTGGGTACACATGGCTCAGAGTGTGCATGAAGGACCGAAAAATTTCCCGTCAAGTTTGTATTTTATAGATCACAAACTTTTGTGCATACGCCAGTTTAATAAATGAGACCCCTGGTCTTTACCAGGTTCTAAAATGATTCAAATCTAACTTAAAGTGTACAAAAACACACAAAAGATTCCACTACATCATTATTTATTAAACAAAACCAAATTGTTAAAGTTGTGAGTGGAAAAACGGGTTCCAGCTCCTGAGCCACCAGCTTTTAGAACCTCCTTTAGCAGCAATAATTCTCAGAGGTCTGTAGGACTTTCAGTCTCTCACATGGTTTCAAAGGAATTTTGGCCCATTTTTCTTTCCAACATTGCTTCAGTTCATCGAGGTACTCAGACACTTGTTTCTGCTCAGCTCTCTTAAGGTCCCACCACAGCACTTCAGTCAGTTTAGGGTTTGGACTTTGACTAGACCATTACAACACCTGGATTCTTTCCTTTGTGAGCCACTCTGTTGTAGATTTGCTTCATCATCACTCAGTTTGTGGCTGACTTAACTGCAAGATGCCCAGGTCTGTGGCTGTAAAACAAGCCAAATCATCAGCCGTCCGGCACTGTGCTGACAGTTGGTGCAAAGTGTTTATGCTGAAGTGGTTTATGGGTAAACATGTAAATATTTTTCCTTTGGTCTCATGTGTCCAAAGGACAGTGTTCCAGAAGCCTTGTGGTTCATTCACATGAAACGTCATAAACTTAAGTCATGTTGCCACATTCTTTTTAGAGAGAAGAGAATTTCTCTTGAAACCCTTCCAAACAAGCCATGCTTGTTCAGTGTTTTTCGAATTGTCTTGTTCTGACCTTTAACTTTTAATGTGCCAAATAAGATCTATAGAGTCTGAGTTGGAGCTCATTTCTCTGAGCATTATACAGTCTGGCCTTCAGGATGAATTTGCTGGGACTTCCACTCCTAAGAAGATGTTAACACCCACACCCACACGCACGCCCACGTGCATGCACACACACACACGCACACACACACACATCTGTATGCGCCAGAGCATCAAATTGATAAAACAGAGGGTGAATTGTCATTTTCTCATGACTGTTCTGTAAGGTTTACTTGTACAAATAACAACAAAAGGTTAATTACCTAAAGTTTACAAATAAGAACAGAAAGTTCATGTAAAGAGACCTACTTGCTTTGACACCCATCAAACATTCCCGTGTTGATAAAATAGGGGCACACAATAGTAGTCTTGATCCCATCCTTCCCTGTTGCCAGCAGCTCCAGGCCTACAGACTCTGCAAATCCCACCGCTGCAAACTTACTGGCACAATAGTCTGTGAAGTAAAAAATAGATGTGCACACAAACAAATGAACACAAGATAAACAAAAAAACAAGCATTTATACAAAACATTAACTTTTTAAACACATTTTTACAAACAAGCACTTGATAACACTCCAAACACTGAGTGTTTATGCTCTGGCTTTTTTTTTTTTGGTACATTTTAGAATCAAGACTGAGTTTCTTGCAAATTGGGGGGCGGGACACAATAAATATACCTCCTAATGTTGTTCCTTATCACAACTGTTCAATACGGCCAAAAGAATGTCTGCTCAAAAGGCCTGGCAAATGATTTTTGAAGAGAAAGAAGATAATGATAAAGAGGAAGAATTGTCAGAATGTGAGGATCACATTTCTCAAAACTCAGAATCCGACAGTCATTTGAGAATGAGATAGAGCATCAACCAGTGCCAAAACAAAGATGAGCCACAACTTCAGTAGTTCTTCAACTGCTTGTAGGTGAAGAATTATGGATGTCAAAGAATGGAGAAATTGAAAGGTCTTCTTGCCTAAGAAATGAGTCACCATGCATGGCTGCCAGTGTAAAGAGGCAACTGGGGCAAAACATGCTTACCATATTTGGTCTTATATATATATATATATATATAAAAGCCTTCATATATATATAAAAGCCTTCATTGATGGGGCTGTGGAAAACCACTATTGAAACCAACTGCAAACCACTTGCACAAGTGTCCATCAAATGTGGCATATACCAAGGAGATGCGCTGTCCCCACTGCTGTTCTGCATGGGACTGAACCCCCTCAGCCAAATCATCAACAGGACTGGCTACGGATACCGACTCAAGAATGGGGTCACCTTCAGTCACCTCCTCTACATGGACATCGACTCACTGATCCACACCACCAGAATCTACAGCACTGACATTGGGATGTCATTCGGACTAGAGAAGTGCGGTCAGATGGTCACGAAGAGAGGTAAGGTCATCCACACAGGGTCTCACTTCCAGAAAGAAAAATAGCAGACATTGAGGACAGTTACAAGTACCTGGGAATACCACAAGCAAATGGCAACCTCGATGAGGCCACAAGGAAAGGAGCCACAGCCAAATACCTCCAACGAATAAGGCAAGTCCTGAGAAGCCAGCTCAATGGCAAGAACAAGATCTGTGCGATAAACAGCTATGCCTTACCAGTAATCAGATACCCTTCAGGAATAATTACCTGACCAAAGGAGGAGATGAAGACCACAGATGTTAAGACTTGGAAGCTACTAACCATGCATGGAGGGTTCCACCCCAAATCCAGCATCCTGAGACTGTACACAAGCCGCAAGGACGGAGGCAGAGGACTAGTGAGTGTGAGAGCCACTGTCCAGGATGAAACATCCAAGATCCATAAATACATCAAGGACAAGGCCTCAACAGACAATGTACTCAGCGGATGTCTCAGACAGTGGGGAACAGAGGACGAGGTGCTGGAGGTACCATCATGAGGGGACAAGCCCTTACATGGGATGTACCACCGACAAATAACTGAAGTGGCTGATATCAGGAAATCCTACCAATGGCTGGAAAAAGCTGGACTCAAGGACAGCACAGAGGCACTCATCCTGGCCGCCCAGGAACAGGCCCTAAACACCAGAGCAATAGAGGCTCAGATCTACCACACCAGACAAGACCCAAGGTGTAGGTTGTGCAAGGAGGCCCCTGAGACAGTCCAGCACATAACAGCAGGGTGCAAGATGCTGGCAGGGAAAGCATGCATGGAACGACATAACCAAGTGGCGGTCAAAGTGGGGAACACCCCCAAAGGTAGTGGAGAATGACCGAGCTAAGATCCTGTGGGACTTCCAGATCCAGACAGACAAAATGGTAATGACGAACCAACCGGACATTGTGGTGGTGGATAAACAACAGAGGAAAGCAGTTGTGGTGGATGTAGCAATACCGAGTGATTGCAACATCAGGAAAAAGGAGCACGAGAAAATGGAGAAATACCAGGGCCTCAGAGAGGAACTGGAAAAGGCCTGGAAGGTAAAGACCACAGTGGTGCCTGTGGTCATCGGGGCCCTCGGGGCAGTCACCCCCAAACTGGAGCAGTGGCTAAAACGGATCCCAGGAACAACATCAGACATCTCAGTCCAGAAATGTGCAGTTCTAGGCACAGCCAAGATACTGCGCAGAATTGGCAACCTGTCAAGGGTTACCAGTCCAATACAGTACTCCACATCGGACTGGCAACCCAAGACGGTACCACATCACTACCCCTCAGTATTTTTGTGATGGCACCAGTTCCTTCCAAACCTGCACATAATCCAGTAGGTAAAAAAATAGATTTGGTAAAATTAAGTTGAATCTAAGTCTGGCCCTCCAGAGTGTATCTTTTTTTAGGCAACACATTTGGAACGTGTTAAACAAACTGCCGCAAAATTTAGCAAAAGAGCACCATAAATGAAAACACTATTTTTCCCCTCACTCAATTTATGACCTTGTTGGTATTTCTTACAAAAAGGCAATTTATGACCTACTTAGCTTGCCAAACAGCCACCTCTCCTCACTCTGTGCTGTTGTCTGTGATAATTGGGACCATAAAACCTTTCCACACAGATTAGCTTGAAGAGCTGCCTGTTTCAAATCAGAAAACTATCCATTTGCAGAAATGGATCAGTGTATTGGTCCTCTTACAGCTCATCAAAACAAAAGCTCTGTTTCATTTCTCGTGAAAAGTGATTCAGTTTAAACCACTGAATAATGTATATCAGCATGCCTTTAGTAGGTGATACAGTAGTTTGGTATGGTTGTGTGCACCACACTGACCATGGAGCAGAGAAAGCAAAGGGGAGAGCTGTCTAAGGAGCTCATAATATATATATATATATATATATTAAAGTTAAAGGCCACAAGATCATCTCTAAGAAGCTTCATATTCCTCCGACCACAGATGACAAGATTATTAAAAAGTAGAAGGTTCAGGGGACCAGGGTTTCCCCCAGAAAAGAGGCTAAGCCCGGTGGTAGGTGGCCATTCGCCGGCCGACCGTGATTTAGTAAAAAAAATTATTAAAGTTGACAGAAAGTTGAGAATATGGCTATTTATTATGTGATATTGTAAGATATTTGTGCCAAATATTTACACAACTACAGTTTTACAAAAAGGCACTTTTGAAATACTTATTTAAACAAAAATACAGTTAAAATAAATATTAATTGATTTCACCTAATTTAAATCCTAATTTAAGTCACATTTACAAATAAATTAACATAAATGAAAAAGTGCAAACAAAGCACCAACACACGTCTCACTTCCAGGCCAATGAATAACAACAGAGAACTCTGACAAACAGACAGATGCTGGACTGTGCTTTTTGTGGCACAGGCTGCATGTTGGATCACTACATGGAACAACAAAACAAATTATATCTAATGATGAATTTAATAGCATCATTTTACTGTTAAACAAGGATATTTTCACTAAGCACAAAACATGCTTACCATATTCAGTCTTGTAAAGCCACCTGCTGAATTTCAGCTCAACTAACCATTTTTGGTTAAACCCACTCGTCCCATGTTTATTACTGTGGCTCTGACAACATGCTAACTCCAGGTAGCTGAAGGAGGCTCGGCCTCAGGGCTCATTAGAGTCCCACAGGGCTCCGTGAACAGGGAGCTGACCTGAGCACACGGAGACGTTTATACTTGGTGCTTACGTCGGAGCAGTATTCTCCAAAAGACGGGGGGCAGTACGCTACGTAACCAGTGGAAATATGGTAAAAAGAGTGCAGATGGTTGAATGGAGTGCGGCGCGCGCGGTCCACACCAAGTTACAAAAGGGGCACAACATGACTCCGCGCGCGCACCCTCGCTTGGTGAGGTAGCTAAAGGAAGTGGTTTTGGGGGAGCGGGTGGAAAAAAAACGTGTATAAAAAATGACGTATTTAAAATTAACAAGTGGAGCTTAGCTAGGCGGTAGGGTCAGCAAAGCCTGGCGGCCACCAGGCTTATAAAATGCTGGGGGAAACCCTGTGGGACAATAGCCAACATTCAAGTACGTGAATGCAAGAGAAAATGTGACCCCCAGGTTGATCAGACTAGTAGGGCAAATGGTAACAAAAAAGCCATCCAAAACCATTCAAGCTGAGCTCCAAGGTCAAGGTACATCACTGAATAATTTCTGATCTTATAATCTATCCTATTTTGAATCATAATGATGGAAGAAGACCCATCAATAGGGATCATTGTTGATCTGTGAGGTGTTCAGCTGTGCAGTTTGAGATGTTATTCCCCCCCCCCTCCAGTTGCAGAGTTACATCTCGAACAATTAATTGTTCACAGACAGATGAACAGACAGTGCTATAATACATCTTGCATTATGACAAGTGCATAAAAACTAAAGTGCATTTTAGTGAACTGTGGTTGAATTACATAAAAGAGGACTTACCAGCCAATCCATTAACTCCTATGAGCCCTGCAGAGCTGGCAATGCTGACAAGATGACCATGATTGTTGGCGATCATGGCAGGAAGAAAGGCCTTGTAGGTCTAAGCAGAAAATGGAAAATAAACAAGTAAATCATAAAAAAATATACAAATGGTGTTAACACCAAAAAAACTGCCAGGAAATAAAATATGATATTTGACCACAAAAATCTATGTCAACCCCACCTTGAAAAACACAAAGCTAAAGCATACTGGGCTTATAAAGTTGGACACATAACGTTTTGGTTTCTGTAAGGACAGAGCAAGCACACTGTACCTTTATATGCAGAAATGGAAAGAAGTGAATTTAAGTTACTTATGCTACTTGAATTGAGGGAATTTTGTGTACTTTGTACTTTAAGTAATTAATATTATCTATTCTTTTACTTGAGTATGCATTATTTTAAGTACTGTACTTAGATACATTTGGAGTCCTATCCATGACTGAGTAAAAACTGTGAATGTAAACGTGAATTAAAAATCAGGAGAAGAAAACCACAACCATACCGTAAGCCGGTGTGTGATCCAACTAGAGCTCCGAGAGACTAAACATCTAAATGTGGAGCACTGACTGGCTTTTAAAATGACAGTGAATTTTTTTGTTTTGTTATTTGTCAATCTGTTTAAAACGTTATAGTAGCGGGTGTGACTATAGATGTGTCAATCACTGTGTGTCAGTTTGATTTTTCTATTTGGGAAAATAAATAAAATCAGTGAATGGACAGAGCTAAAACTGAATCCATCCCTCTAGTAGTCCACTGACCGGCATCAGAACCTCATGAAAATCAATAAAAAAAAAACAACCTGAACTTCTTTATAAAAGATGTATGAAATATATTCAAAGCTTACACTGTTTTAAAAGTCATGTTTATATATTCTTATGTCTCTGTGAGAAAGAATTGTATCACTGTAGCTACAAGAATGAACTGTAAAAAAACCCCAAAGCAGGGCAAGTAATTTTTGTCTACCAGCTGCTTTGTTGTTTTTTCAACGTGTTTTGTTGATGAATAAGTTGGTCTGACAACTTTTTTGACAATTTTTTCCTCCAAGTGTTTAAATATATTTTGCGAACATGTTTTATTTTGTAATTGCATATGAAATTATGAGGTCTTTTTTTTTTATTTAAGAGCGACCGTGGGAGAGACACCTTCCTGCTGTAACAAAAGTAACCAACTTTTACTCAAGTTTTTAATGATTTACTTTATCCGAGTAGATTATTATACAAGTAACTTGTACTTGAGTAAAATTTCAACAGAGTAACTGTACTTTTACTTGAATACATTAATGCAATACATTAATGTAAGTACACCTCTGCTTATAGGCCATTATCTAAAAGCTCTGGAAAGATTTTGATGATTTCCTAAACCCATAATACTTTTTTAAACTAAAAGCACTCAGAGAATTGTAAATTTCACCAAGGCCATACAGTCATTAAAACATAGTATGATTAAGATCTTCACCAAAATGCATCAAATGGATTCTTGTGACAATTAAACACTTCCTGAAAATTTCATCCAAATCTGTTCATTAGTTTTTAAATACTCTTGCGAACAGACAAACAAACCAACCAATCAACACATCCAAAAACATAACCTCCGTGGCAGAAGTAATGAAGATTATGATCAAATTGTGATGTCCTATTTCAGGTTCAGTTCAATTAACAGTTGTGCTACTGGAACTTTTAGCTGTGAGTATGAGTCATTATTTGCAGCTGCTCTGATATTGCTCTTTACATCCCTTCATCACCTGTTGAGGCAGCAGAACATGAAATAATTCTGGTTGTTGTTGCTAAGCTACAGGCAAACACCTGGAGGCTTTTGTTGCAGGTACAGGTGATTTTAAGCAAACTCAATTGGACTCCACCCTCCTGATATTTCAGAAGTTTGTTGATTCAACACCACAGGGCAATAAAACCTTGGTCTCTCTGTTTGCTAATGTTAGGATGCATGCAGAGCCACCGCTCCACCTCATCTCAGTTGTTCTGATCACTCACAATCTGCTTTCACTAACATTTTAGTATGGCTCTGCAAAATGTGGGTGTAGACACTGATTCCTAAACCACAAAAAGAAACTTTTTCTTGACAACTGCCGACTGATTACATTACTACAAAATGACTATAAAATTATTGCAGGTTGTATTGCTAAAAAAATTAAAAAGTACTCTTGAAGAAGTTGAGTTGATGAAACTTAATTGGGATTTATACCAGGTAGACATATATCTAGTAAAATTAGACTTATATTTGATCTGCTAGATTACTCAGATTTCATAGAGGGGGATGGTTTTATATTATTTCTGGATTTTTTTTAAAGCCTTTGACACTGTTGAACTTACATTTTTGTTTAAAGCACTAGAGGTGTTTGGGTATGGACAAATCTTCATTAAAAAATCGTTATATAAGAAATGTAATGCATCTATAAAATTGGCACATGGCTGCTCTAAAAGATTTTATCTGAAAAGGTCTCAGACAAGGGTGTCCAGTCTCCCCATATATATTCATTTTGGCCATGCAAATTCTCTCAGTTAAAATCAAGGAAAAAATTAAAGGGATTAATGTTGCAAACAGACATATTATAATTTCCCAGCTTGCGGATGATACAGCTCTTCTTTTTAAAGAATAAATGTGAAATAAAAAACTCAATTGAAATCATCAACACCTCCAACGCTTCTGGTTTGACTCTAAATCTAAACAAATGTGAATTACTTCCCATTAAAAGGCACATTCCTCAATAGAAGTAAAGCTAACTTCAACCTCTGCTCACTAAAGTTTTCAAGAGGAGGGATGAAATTCACACTTTTAACACAAGCAATTTAATAAAACATCTAAAAAAAAAACAAGTGTATGGCCCTCCAGTTCCAGGATCGGACACCCTACAGTCTGTCACTGAGCAGAAAAGGATCCTAGGAGTTTATGGATGTGAATAAAAACTACCTGACAGTTTCACTGCTAACCAACAGGTGTTGTTGGAAAAAACTTGCTGTCCTGCTCAGTTTGAGGAGTTAACGCTAAAAATAAGCTCCTCTGATTTTCAATTTCAACACATTATTTAAAGAAATTGTAAGAAGTACAATGCATTTATCACTACTCGTATTAGTACTGCGTATCGGCAAGTACTCAAATGTAAGTAAAATGTAAATCCTGTATGGAAAAAAACCCCGTCATTTACAACACGTACTCATAGTTCTAACAGATCACGCAATATTGTATGTGACCAAAAAAAAGCTAATGGTAAATTGACTGTACTCATATGGCACCTTTCTAGCCAACCAGGCTACTCAAAGCACTTTACAAATCAATCTACATCCTCATTTCCCCATCCACACACACACATACATACAGCACTCATTCTATAGAGTCTAATGAGTGCTTTAGATCACATTTACACACTGATGGAGCACACATCGGATCAATGAGGAGTTCAGTGTCTTCAACATGTGACTGGATACTGCCAGGAAACAAACCTTTGCTTGTCGCTGCAGCTTTATGGTTGGTTTGCTGATCTACCCATTGTACATAAATGTGCACTGACCCAGAGTCAGAGATCCTGGGTTGACATATAGGGTTGATAAGCAACTCTGTAGAACCACTAAGCAGGAATCCTCTTTTTTAGAGTTATTTGAACCGGATCTCTAAGAGGAACCATGGCATAGGTAAACCTGTTACATGGTGCGGAACCCAGGTCAGATCTAATGGTGTTTCAGACCTGGACTCAAAGGCTTGTGGAGATATTAATTAGGTATGTGTTCAGTTTTACTGTTGAGATTAGATTTCCTAGCTTTTTGTTTTTCCTTCCATTTTTATTATGATATAATACATAAAAAATACAATTGTTAGAAATATTTGTACATCATAGGCAATAATAGAAAGAAGAAAAAAGTGCAAGTGCAAGTTCAGTGCAAGAAAAAACAATAAATGTCTATGTTTGTATGTGAGATTAAACAATAATCTGTTATGTATATCCAGAAACTGATTCTGAAAAAGAAAACATTGATTTAATGATTTAATTAGCTGGTTAATGAAAAACTTCATTAAAGGATATGTAAGTGAAAGTGGTTTTATTTGGTCAATATAGATATTTTAATTTTAGTTTTTTGGAATGAGATCTAATGGTGTTTCAGACCTGGACTAAAATGTTTATGGACATATTAATTAGGTAAGGGTTCAGTTTTACTTTTGAGATTAGATTTCATAGCTTTTCAACAAGCGTGCATGATGAATATTACTCTTTTAAATGGGTTAGGTATTCACTGCCAGCTCAGTTACATTTAAAAACCTTTGAGATGAAATTAACTTTTTCTAAATTGGGTTATGTTCCACCTGTACTACTTTGAGATGTTTAATAGAATACAATTTTGTTTTTAATAACAGGTTTCATGACTTACCCAGAAGTGAGCCATTGTGTTTACTTCCATTGTCTTCTCAATTAGGGAATCTGGAGAATCCATAAATTTCTTTCCTGTCACAATTCCAGCATTGTTTACCAGTATGCTGATGTCACCCACTTCCCGCTTCACCTGCAAGGAGAAAAGAAAATATACATGTGTGTATATACCAGGCATGGACAATCCTGGTCCTGAAGGGCCACTATCCTGCATCCTTTACTTGTTTCTCTGCTCCAACTCACCTGATGTGAATCAATGGCTGATTAACAGGCTTCTACAGAACATGAAGAGGTAATTTAACAACTGAATCAGGTGTGCTGGAGCAAGGAAAGAAGTAAAATATGCAGGATCGAGGTCCTCAAGAACCAGGATTGCCCACCCCTGGTATATACTGTATATGTGTATACATAATGTTGAAACCATGCATTTCCATTCACTCTATACTATATACTATAAAAATCTACTTATCTTTTTTTTTCCTGACTGTCTCACATAAAATTAGACTAGACTTTTCCTGTTTTAAGGCAGTTAGAATTCCCCAAATTATTTTTGTTTGTTAAATGCCCAAATAATGAGAGAGATTTTTTCCTTTACTTTACTTTCTTCAAAGTCACAAGTTTCCATCCATCTTCTTACCATTTCATAGCATTGCCTTTAAATTCTATTACTTGAGTCAACTGCATTGGGTTTCCTTCCTCTAGCTTCTCACAACAGTTTGCTGGAATGTTGTCCCATTTCTCCTAACAGAACTGGTGGAATTGAGTCAGGTTTGTAGACTGCCTTGCCCAAACGTCTTTTCAACTCTGCCCACAAATCTTTTATGGGACTGAGATCAGGGTTTTGTGATGGGGTTTATACTTGTGTCATATTGTTTGAACAAATATCTCCAGGCATCTATAAATTGTACCCAATGATGAACCAGAGTTGTTGAGGTCAACAGTTTTCTTCCTGATGTCTTGGCTGATTTCTTTTGATTTTACGATGCTGCCACACAAAGAAGCAGTGTGTTTGAGGTGTGCCTTAAAATACATCCACAGCTGTGGCTCCAATTGGTGTAAATGTTGTCAACTAACCTATCAAAAGCTTCCACAGCCCTGACATCCTGTCAAGTGTTTAAAGGAATCTTAGTGTATGTAAACCTTTGACTTTGAAAAAAGTAATTAAAAAAAATTCTCTCTAATAACTCAGGCATTTAGCAAATAGAAATATTTTTTGGAAATCTCAAGTGACCTCAAAAACAGAAGAGTTAACATTTTCCCAGTAAATATAGTATTTCTGATGTGGCTACTGGCATGAACTCTACACCAGATGTCCAAAACATTTCAAGTAATGCACACATATGAGGAAAACTATACAAATAAGTCCACAAATTAAGTTACATGTAACAAAGTGGAATTAATAAGTATTGAACACATGAAGAAAAGGAACTTCAAAAAGGCATAGAGAGCCAAGACACCAACCAAGCAATCCTGCCTCTTAGAATTGCAAATTAATATCAGCTGGTGGAAGCCTATGAAAAAAATTGTCATTACCAAGAAGCATAGGTAAAAACAAAGAGCTCTCTCAAGACCGTCCCAAATTCATTATTGCCATTAGGGACAGACATATTTTGAAACTTCTGAATGCTCCAGTGAGCACCATTGGGGGTTTAATCCAGAAGTGTACAGAATATCATGTTACCATGAACTGGCCACTACTGGGTGTTTCTCGCTAGAGTTCTGACCGAGGAGTAAAAAGAATTACTAGAAGAGTTGACTAAGAGCCAGTGACCATTTTCAGAGAGCTTCACAAAGACTTAGAACAAGCAGGTACAGCAGTTTAAAATAAAACAAAACAAAAACACATGGAAGTTCATTTAAAGTTTGCTGCAGAACATTGTTCTAAAAAAAGACTAGACCTAATACAGCGGCTGGTCAGTGTATATTTACTAAGGAAATGATGTGCTGATTATTTATTTTTACCTGCTGAATGTAGTTGTTGTTTATTTTTATTTATTTAAAGTTGCAGGATGTTGTTTTGTAATCCTTACCTGTTCAGCAACTCTGTAAACCTCCTTTTTGTCACTGCAGTCACAGACAAAATGATGGACTCTGCTGGCTCCACTGCTTTTAAGAAGCCGAACTGTTTCCTTCATTCCCTCCTCGTTAATGTCCCACAGAACCAGAACAGCACCGAGGGCAGCAAACTCCTGGGCCATGAGACGACCAATCCCACTGCCTGCCCCCGTGATCAGAACCAGCTCTCCACTAATGTTCTTCTTCTTTCTTGGCACCACTAAGTAAATCAAAGATTCCAAATTGTACCAAAAAGACAAAAGGATGACTTGAAGCGTTTCCAGAAAGAAATTCATGATGAGTCTAAGACAGAAAAAAAAAAGAAAACTATTAATTACTTTCCTTAAGAAAAAGCACATGCAGGTCTTTCTATCTACCATTACCAAAAGGGCTATAATGTTTTGTTTGTGTCCATCTGTTTGTAAAATATCTCATGAATCACTGGAGGAATTTTAATGAAACTTTTAGAAATTAATAACTGGATGCACATCTACAACTGACTATCATTTGGAGTCAAGCCAAGACAAGATGACAGCCACAGTCAAACAAACTTAGCAAACACAAAAGCAGCAATAACTCAAATCAAACTAACACAAACTGACCTAAAATATGGTGCGATGGTAGCAGAGTCCTTCACAACACATACTCCAAGTTTTACTTTTTGCACAAGGTCTTCCTTTAAAATTTTAGAATTGTTGGAGTCAACCCTGTCTGTCTGTCAGCAAAACATTTCATGAACCACTGGGTAGATTTTCATCAAACTTTCAGTTGTACATCGACAACTGATCAGCTTTTAGAGTCAATCAGAAGATGGCTGCCACAGCTAATCAATAACAGTCAGTTTACTGATATTAAGGAGCTGTGAAGGACCAAGCAGTGATGGCATAGAAGACACGGGAAAATATATTCAAAGTGGGTCTTTATTTCACCTAACAAATGACAAAGTTCAAATATAGTTAATGGGTCCATAAAAGAGGTCAACTAAATCTAACTCTCCTCAAAAAGTGACTTACAAAATGTTAACTGAGCAAAACAAAATCTAACTCACCAAACTGACCTCCCGCAAAGACACAGAAGGGTAACTTACATAGTGATTTGGTCAGACCTTTAGAGGAACACAATGGGGGAAACAGAACTAAACATCAATAATATCTAATGACCAAATGATCTACCTAAACCTAAAAAACCTCCCTTGCTAACAAGAGCACGGTTGGTCCTGCTGAACTGGCATTGTGCCTTCAAAGTCCTCAGCCCTTGGCCATGCCTCTTGCCCAGACAGGAAGCAGCCCACTCACACATCACAAGAACCCTCTGGGACCCCGCCACATCACATTTTGCAATAAAAACATGTCTTGTGATGAGTCCAGTCTGCCTGTAAATTGTCACCACAACAAATGGCCTTTTGTGGTCTGAATTTATTTTTAAAAACCTAAAACTCTGGCAGCATTTAAATAGATAGTGTCATTTCTGCTAATGTTCTGATGAGCTGTTGGCAGCTGTGTCACAGAGTGGAGCTCAGAGCAGCAGAGAGGCACACAGGGTGAGGGGAGAGGGGCGCACACGTTACAACAAACTGCACCCAAGTTTGGCGCCATTTGTGGGCGATCAAAAAGATAAAGTGTGGTTTCCCAGCTGCAATTTGTTTACAGCGCATATCTGTCAGGCTGTGAGGAACAAAAGCTCTGGTGTTGGACTTACCCAGGAAGTGGAAGGAAAGACTAAACAGCAGTGTGTGTTAAAGCCTTAAATGTTTGAAGTTTGGAGAGCTAAAAGCTCATTCACAAGTGTGTCACCTTACAACAACTAACTGAGTTAGAGATATTTGAACTTGAACTCTGCACTGACCTCTGTGCAATGGCTCTGCTTCAACAAATATGAAATCTGCACCAATGTTCAGTGAGCCAAAGAAAAATCTGTCAGTGGGAAAAATCATAAAGGTTATCACCTCCAGTAAAATGTCATTTGAGTATACTGACACTCACCACCTCTCTTTAAATATTTCTAGTTACAATCGTTTTTCTCAACACAGTATGTCATTTAAACACTGTGTGCCGTTAAACGAAACACTTGAGTTAGTGGGTGCAGCTGAAGATAATACACTTTATAAAAATCAGACTTAAACTGCAGATCAAACATGTAATCAATTTTCTCTCATTTGGCTCAGATGTTGAAAAAAATGAAGGCCTAGCATTCGTTGAAGGAGTTTTTAAATCACACAGTGCCTTTCATACCAGAGTTTTTAGAAACCTCTCATATTGTGAAATGATGGAGTTTCAGCTCTTTGGGTCAAATATTGAGGCCATTTTTGTATTTTCCAACTTCAGTCAATAATGACAGCCATTTTAATTGGGGTGAGCTTCCACCGTTAATCAGCTGTTAACTGAGCTGCGGATGTTGGAGACTAGTTGGTGTCCCAAAGTTGTGAAAACAATAAGCACATTTTCTGTTGCAGTCTCACGGAACTTTGAGTCTTTGCAAACAAGTGATCAGCAAGCCGTGCAGCCTTGTTTTGAGCAGGCAGTTTTTGAAAACCCTAGCTTGTTTCATGTGCACAGCTTAGAAAACAGTATTCTAAGTTTTGTTGTCCACGTCAGCCACCTTTGTACTGGTCAGGTTCAGCTGGTCTCTGTGTGTCCCTGTGATGGACTTGTGACACACAGAGACTCACAGAGACAAACAACCATTCACGCTCTCACTTACACCTAGGAACAATTTAGTTACCAATTAACCAATATGTATGTTTTAGGTCTGTGTAAGGAAACTGTAGTAACCCATCACATGCACGGGGAGAACATGTAAACTCAACTCAGAAAGGCCCCAGGCCAGGAGGTGATCCTGGGACCTTCTTGCTGTGAGGAGACGGTTTAGCTCTAACCACTGCTCCACCATGCCACCCTCCCATTTAAACTAGATTTAGAATATTCAAAAAGCACTACCCATTCCTAGTTTTGAGACATTCTGGAGACGCTCTCATGAATGTTGTTCACCAACAGTTGCAGCCCAGTGAGATTCTGGCTTTAATATTTCAAACTGGGACTGCAATGGTTGCTGTCTACTACAGCCAAGATGTTGACTACCCAAAAGTACTCCACAAAAGCTAATTCCACAAGACTTAAGCCTTTGTGACCATAGACAGATATAGATAGACCAAGTGTCTTTGCCTTCTCTCATTGTTGGGATTTGAAGGCAGCAGGACCTTGTTTAAAGGAACCACCATGTTGCATTTTTGGAACGACATGAAATAATAATTACAGCTAAAATTGTTTAAAAACAAAAAAGATTATCTGAACATACAGCCGCAAGGTAAAAACTGTGGGAGTCAACACCTGAACAAAATTAACCTAAATATGTTTTTTTATTTTACCAATGGCAATGTTCCATTTGTTTCTATGGAGGGGGCGGGACTAAAACCAGCTGACGGGGAAAGTTGGCCCTGTTCCAGACTCCTGTCAGTGGTCTATCAATGTACACTATGATACTGACCTGGACTTTGAACTTGTTTAGCCCAGCATAACCATCAAACCTCAAAGTTTAAAGACTGATAATGTAACTGGAATATCTTATCTAAAACAATATTACAGGGATTTTAACCCTTTTAACGTCAGAATGCATTTTCAGATTTCTTATTCTGCTTTTCTTTTTAAATCGGACAGCAACAACCTGTCAGTGTGTGTGCTTTCCTTAACTAAATCTAAACAGATGCACTCACATATACAATTATTCACAGAATGTAAAAACAAACAAACAAAGCAAACAAAACAAACAAAAAAAAAACATTTGTTAGTATGATTGTCTGTCCACTTGTCAGACTGTCTTCTGTTGACTAACTTGTGTGAGCAGGAACAAATTGCACAAGATCACTGTTTAAAATGTTGCTATTAACTATTTGGAGTCATCTCTGTTTGCAAAAAATCTCATGAACCACTGGAGAGATTTTAATGAAACTCTCAGAAAGTAATCACTGGATGTACATCTACAACTGACTAACCTTCAAAGGCAACCCAGTTTAAGATGGCCACCACAGCTACAGTCAGTCAGTTTTACAGATATTGAACTAAAATTAGGTGTCCTAGTTGCTGACAGTCAATGACAACATAGTCTGAGCGTGAGATCTTGCAATATAAGAATATTACTTTCAAGTTTTCAATCAAAACAGCTACAACTCCATCATTTCTCTCCATTAGATAAGTTAAATCTAAAGCTCTTGCATGAAATAAAGTGAGTGATGTGTATTCCTTCAAGGGATGCTAGGCCTTTAATTTTGCATTGATTGTGTGATTGTGTGTGTGTGTGTGTGTGTGTAATATCTAATTTTATAATTGATTTTAGTGACTAAGGTTGCAAATTAGCCTTTAACGAATAAACCTCTCAAAGCCTCATCGTTTTCACATGTATTTATTTGTTTTGTATTGTTTCGCTTTATTTGTACAAAAACTACAAACTTTAGCTACAGTAACTAGCTGAAAATCCGGAGATCTATGGTTTCTTTTAGCTCGTCTCTGATGCTCCGTGTTCAAACTTCTGCAGGTGAAACTTACCACGAGATGATCCTGAACATCTATCAGCGGTTCAAAGAGAGCCCGTACTGGTTCCGCTTTCTGAGAGACAAACAGGATGTCAGATAAACACGCGACCTCTGTTCTCCACGTCACACCGACAGGAGCAGACATCGATCAGTGATCTGTGGAAGATAAACCGGAAGTAGCTCCTACAGCTGGTCAACACACCCTGGCTGATCAGGAGGAGAGCGCGTGTCCAACAGCTTCCACAGCGAGTTCCCCGCAGCCTGCGGGCATAAAAATACGAACTCTACCACAACTCCCATGCACGGGGCACGCCCCGTGCGTCATTTCTGCAGCGCAAAGCATTATGGTCATTTGAGTGCATGTTACAGTTTCTATCGCTCAATCTAATATAATAGTAAACTATGAACATGATTTTATTTGAACTGAACTCTTGAACTAGTTCCTGTCTTTAATTCATCATACAAAAATCTGCTGAAACCAGTCTGTTAGTGTGTACTCCAAGATTTTTCAAAATCTGTAAAGACTAAAAGTTATGTGTGTCCCAAACATTTGAACCCACACGAAGCTGGAGAAAATGACCTTCATGATGTTGACACAAAATAAACAGTAAAAGCAACACGTTTCCTTTTCTGTTAGTATTACGGAGTTAAGGAGACAGAGTTTATGGTGGTTATTTATGGCACTAAAGAGGTTATGGTGTGTGTGTATATGTGTGTGCACTTAGTAATGGTTTTCCTTTTAGGACTTTTTACAGAGTAATTGTAGAGAAAGAAGATAAGAAAGGTGAGAAAGTTCAGAGGGTTTAGATGGTTTGATGGTTAAGGGTTACATGTTTAAATGAGCATGGAGAGTGAACATTTTAAAGGCCTAATGCAGAGTGAGAGGTCTGTGTTTCAAGCTTGTGGGCTGCAGGTCGCCCCCACCTTTGCCTACCTCTGAGTCTGTGTGAGTAGGCAGGCTGCAACAGGTGGAGACAAGTTAGGGTAGTATCTCGTTTGGCTGCAACTGTTGAAAACTAGTTAAGGTACTACTTCACTGAGCTGCAACTGGTAGAGCTACCCAAAAGTACAACACTAGGCTGTGATGGTTGTGTTGTGTTCTGAGGTTTACACAGTGAATGCATTTGTTGCTGTTGGTACTTCTTGTCACTAGATGGAAGAATGCAGGAGAAGATAAGACACAAAGAAGTTCTGACATGGTACCTGGTGTGACCGAACAGTTGTATTAAAGTGTGTGAGTTCAACTGATCAGTTGTGGTGAAGAACAAGATCCCGGATACAAGCGGCAGAAATTAGCTTCCTTCGTAGGGTGGCCAGGCTCAGCCTTAGAGATAAGGGGAGGAGCTGCATCCTCCGGGGGTGGAAGGGGGGTGAGATCAAAGTCGAGCCGCTGTTCCTTCGCATCGAAAGGAGTCAGTTGAGGTGGTTTGGGCATCTGATTAGGATGCCTCCTGGATACATCCCTTTGGAGCTTTTTCGGGCATATCCCACCGAGAACAGACCCCGACCCGAGACTCTACCCTTTTCCGGCTCAAGACCATGGCCTCGGATTTGGAGGCACTGATCCTCGTCCCAGCCGCTTTGCACTCGGCTACGAACCGCTCCAGCGAAAGCTGTAGATCACGGTCTGATGAAGCCAGTAGGACCACGTCAACTGCAAAAAGCAGAGACGCAATCCTAAGGTCACCAAAACGGATCCCCTCAACACCTTGGCTGTGCCTAGAAATTCTGTCCATAAACGTTATGAACAGAATCGGTGACAAAGGGCAACCTTGGCGGAGTCCAACTCTCACCGGAAACAAGCCCGACTTACTGCCGGCAATGCGGACCAAGCTCTGACACCGGTCATATAGGGACCTAACAGCCCGTATCAAAGGACCTGGTACCCCATACTCACAGAGTACCCCCCACAGGATTCCCCGAGGAAGATGGTCGAACGCCTTCTCCAAGTCCACAAAACACATGTAGACTGGTTGGGCGAACTCCCATGCACCCTCTAGTCCTGGTCCAGTGTTCCACAACCAGGACGAAAACCACACTGCTCTTCCTGAATCCGAGGTTCGACTATCCGACGGACCCTCCTCTCCAGAACCCCCGAATAGACCTTACCAGGGAGGCTTAAGAGTGTGATCCCTCTGTAATTGGAACACACCCTCCGGTCCCCCTTTTTGAATAAGGGGACTACCACCCCGGTCTGCCAATCCAGGGGAACTGCCCCCGATGTCCACGCAATATTGCAGAGTCGCGTTAACCAACACAACCCTACAACATCCAGAGCCTTAAAGTACTCCGGATGAATCTCATCCACCCCCAGAGCCTTGCCACTGAGGAGCTTTTTAACCACTTTGGTGACCTCAGCACCGGAGATTGGAGAGCCCGACCCAAAGTACCGTGGCTCCGCATCCTCAATGGAAGATGTCCCCGGTGACCAGTGTCCGGGCAAGGGAACACTGTGTCCAAAATTTTTAGTCATCATAAGGGGTCTTTTGGCTGCACTTTGTCTGATCCCTGAGTTTCAATGAGTTGATTTTTTTTCACAAAGGAACACTAAATGGTAGTCAACTGACTGAGATTTTATGGGAGCATTTAAGACAAATCTGAGTTTAAAAATTAGGATTTGTCAGGAACATCCATGTTAATTGACAACACTAAAAATAAAAACAAAAGCAGAAATAAATGTGTGGCTGATTTTTCCCCAAAACACCTTTTAAGGGTTAAAACAATTTTTTTTTAAAAATTGTAACCAAAATAAAAATCTCGTTGAGTTTCACATTATACGGCAGAAAGAATACCAAGATGGATGAACACTTTTGCAAGGCACTGTAATCCCCATAGTAACTCATTTTGTTGTAAGATACTATATAGTGTTTTTAATTTTCAGTTCTGTTATTTCTGTCATTTCTCAGCTTAGGCATTAGATTAACATCCAGTTTGAAATATTTTGAAATTAGACACTCACACATTCCTTGATTAACTGGTTCATTTAATAAATAGTATATTCATTTCAACAAGACCAGAAAATATTTTTATATTCATTTGTTTTTACCATTTCAAGACAAACTAAACAAATAAAGCAGACAGAAGCACATTATACACACTCAAACGTTACATTCTAGTTCGTATAGGAGACAGGAAGTTAATGCAAACACCAACAAGTCCACATGCCAAAGAGAAGAGCTGACAAGGAGAGCTTGAATGGACAAAAGTACTGAGGGTCAACCAGAGGTTTCTTAGTCCATAAAGCCCCCATACCTCTTCTGTAGCACATTGCCATTCTCCCAATCTCTTTTCAGTGACCCTCCACTTTTGCTTTTGTTCACCAGCCACTCAGGCCTCCCCACACGCCTCATGAAGCCTCCATATCTTTTCTTGAGCTCACGCCCCAACACCTCCTCCAGAAGGTTGCCCAACGCCACGTCTCCATGTTTCTCTGCCTTACTGCCACGCTCTCTGGCAGAACTGATGATGTTTAAGATCCCGAGGCGGATGTTTTCTTCCTCATCCTGGTTTCCCAGATCATTTTCTGTCTCCACGGGGGCAGAGGAGCGACGAGACATGAAACCACCGTAGCGTTTCATGAAGTCACCATATTTCTCAACAATTTGACGTTCAGATGATGTTTCAGCCTTATCGGACATCATGGCACCCGCTGCTTCCTGTTCCTGCTGTTGACGGGGATCAGCATCTAGAGAAATGCTGTTATCTTCCTCAAACAGTAAGTCCTGGCACATGCGCAGTTTCTGGCGATCCAAGGTACCCTCACACTCAAGTGAACATGTCTAGAAAAAACAAACAAAGGAAAAAATAACATGTCATTAGGATGTTAAAAAACAGTCCTAATAAATAATGCTTTTAGTTGCATTATTCTGTTTTATCAAGTAAGAATTGCTCTATTTCCATTTTCATTTTAAACTGAAACTCAACATAAAAGTGAAAATCTAATCTACTGCTTCAAATCTTTTTGTTCCGTTTAAATACAAAATTTGTACTTAATTCACTTTTTCAGATATTTATTACATTTGATAGGAATTATGCTACATGTGAGCTGTACTAAAATAGCTTTTGACACTAGGTGGAAGCAAAGATCCCTTTAAGATTACACGTCAGTGATCTTTGCAACACCTGCCTACAAAGTGGTTGCCTAAACACTAAACTACCCTCCATCCAACTGTACACTTCTTCAGGTTGGAGACAAATCAAGCCTAAACATCTGCAAATTTAGAGATGGTATATACAGGTGATGTATAGCTCCAAACACAAGTTAGAGTTTATGTACTAAAAAACACTCTTTATGGTTAAAAATCAATGTTTAAGTATAAAGCCACAATTTCCCCAAACATATGGCTATCATAGGTGTTAGTGTCAATGCTTGCTAGGTTTCTGATTTTTCTTTTAATATAACTACATTTCAGCCATATTCTTGAAGTACTATTTGATGTCTCATTCATACATCACTCGACAGCATCTCTACAAAGCTAACCTGATTAAATCATTCTATAGAGTCTAATATGTGCTTTAGATCACATTCATACACCAACTGGGCACACATTGGAGGCAGTGAGGGATTCAATGTCTCACCCAGGGAGACTTCAACATGTGGCATACTGGTGGAATCAAACCTCCAGCTGCCTCATTGGAGGACAACTGCTCTAACCACTGAACCACAATCACCTATGAGGAGTGAGGAAGGGAGTGTACACAAAGGCAGTACCTCACTGGGCTGTGAGTGTTGGAGACTAGCTGGTGACTCAAAATTGCAAGAAAATAGGCAAATTTTCCACTGGAGTCTTGCATGTGTCTGTAAGCTCAGGGTGAGACTCAAAGCACATGACTGAGACAGAGGAGCATGGCACTGTGATAATTACTGAATGGAGTGTGGAGTGATATCTGAACTGTGTCATGGATTTTAGATGTAAGTCTCTTTTTTCCCAAGGCCAGGCTAGGAGGAGCTGTTTCCTGTCTCTATAGCAGCAGAGTGCTGCTGCTTTATTAAAAAAGAAAAAAAAATGTTAATGAAGAGAGATCTTTACCCCATTTGTCTGAGTCACTAGTTCTAAAATGATTTTGTAACAGTGCAGAACGTTTATTTTTTATTTTTTTATTTATTTCCTTTTATTTGAACAGGGACAGTGCACATTAATAAACATTTCTGTAAATGAGCCAGTGTTAGCTAAGTAGCTAGTTTTCAACTGTAGTCCCTGGGCAAGGTTTAAAATGCCAACATAATAAAACAACATTAAAAATTAGTGCAAACAATAAAATACATAGTTAGTAATCTACATAAAAGTTGGACATTAATCTGTAAAAAACAAAGACATTATTACAATTATAAGATTTAAACAGCATACAAAAGTGCATCAGGCAGGCAGACAGAAGTTATTGATTATGATTACAGGTTTGATTCTCCTGTAACCATGTCTTTAACATATTTTTGAAAGTTCTGTATGTGTCTGCATTGCGTATATGAGTTGGAATGGTGTTCCAGGACTGGGCTGCTCGCACTGAGAAGGCTGACTGACCAAATGAGCTTTTTCTCAGTGGGACTATAAGGTTATTAGAAGAGACAGATCTGGTGAGTCTGCTACCTTGTGTGAAAAAAGTGGTAAGTGGTGGTGGAGCAAAGCCATGTAAAATTTTAAAGACCAGATTTGCATCATGAAATGTAACTAGATTTTCCCAGTTTAACAGGACATGTTTGTCCAGTATACTACAATGATGAAAACGAAAGGGTTTCCTGTCCAGAACCTTTAGAGCCTGCTTGTAGACAGACTGGATTGGTTTTAATGTTGTTTTACAGCCCCGTGACCAGCTGCTAAGACAGTATGTTAAATGAGGCATAATCATTGCATTAAAAAACAATTTTGCTGCATCTGTGTTCAGATTATTTCTTATGTGTCTGAAATTTGCAAGGTTGAGTTTGACTGTTTGAGTGACTTTCTTTACATGTTTTTTAAATGTGAAACTTGAATCCAGAATGAGTCCAAGATATTTAAACTCTGACACTACTGTGATGGACTGGCCTGCAACAAACACATCTGGGTCTGAGCAGTTTGATACTCTTTTTGTAAAGAACATAGATACAGTTTTTTTAACATTTAGATGTAAACATGAATTGTGGAGCCATTTTGACACATGTAGCATGGTTTCAGAGAGTTTTTTGGCTACGTCTTCCTTGGTCTTACCATGTACATAAATTACAGTATCGTCTGCATACATTTGTATCTCACATCCTTTGCACACAGAGGGTAAGTCATTTATATACAAACTGAACAGAAGAGGGGCCAGTATTGATCCTTGCGGCAGGCCCACATTATTTCTCATGTAAGATGACTGTTCATTATTGACTCTAACAGCTTGTGATCTGTTTTGTAAATATGATTTGATCCAATTTATAGCATCAGGAGAGAAATTAAAGAATGTTAATTTTGTGAAACACTTTATGTTTAGCCAAGGTAGAAATTTTGTATGAAGCAATGAAAGATGGCTCAACTTTATTTTTTTGTAATTAGATTTTTCCAAAATGAGCTTGGCTGAACAAGACAGTAGATTCCTGATCTGATGAAGAAAAGCACAAGCAAAACAAATATGTCATGGTTAGTGGTTTATGTTGCAAAGATATTAATTCAAACCACACAATCATAAAAAACACAAGTTCTTGACTAGTTTTCATAATTTCCTTTTTGTAATTTTGGGTGGATGTCCCATGCTGTTGATATTGTTCTGCTAATCATTGTTGGAAAAACACTGGATCAGTTTCTACCAGCAGTTTCTGGTTTGGTCCCAGATAGAGATGGAGCAGAAAGTGATTTGATGACTTAGACAGAAGCATTTTACATCCTATTGAAATTTGAATTGCTTTAATTCAGCAGATCATGTTGTGAATTACATTGGTTATATATTTTTAAAGTTTTTAAAGTTTGAGCACCTGCCCTTTGAAAGGTCTTTGTGAAAACACATGAAAACACATTGAGGTATAAAAACTAATTAGGTTAAAATGTTATATAAAACTACAGTGCACATAAAGATTTACTGTCAAATGTTAGCCTTTCTCACTAGGATGTTGCAATGTTGTAATCACAGCTATTGATGCAAATTCAACCAATCCCTGCAGTTTTGACCAACTTTCCTGCTGTATGATCACCTTAAACCGTAGTCTGATTTCACTTGCTGACATTAAAGCCTTCTCAGCCTGAAAGAGGGAAACACATGTGATGAGAAACACTTACATTGACTACCAAATATTACAGCTAAATTCTGTGTAATTCAGTTTCCTGACATATTAAATAAAAGTGATGGGAAGCTGTTTTGCACTGGAATGCTGTTTTTACGCTAGAGAGGTATCTGGAGTTGGCAAGGTACTTCAGGGAGGGCAAGGGACAGGCGATTGTTCATTTGGTATCAACTGTCACATTCTTTAACTTTTTTTCTGTCCCCTCTTGTACAACTGTAGAGACCAGCAAATGGAAGTGACTGAAGTGACTTTGCTTGGCATCAGAATGTTTCCCAAACTTATAAAAACATGCATATTTGTGTAAACAATGTCTTTTGAACTATTGCCAAAGATAACTCTGGAAATCAGAGCTGGTCTGTGGCATCTAGGCGGTATAGACAAAAGCTAAGGGTGCTGTCTTTCTTTGGGTGACAGTGGCACCACACCACATTTAGTACAAGTTAGTACTGTTATTTCTTCAAAAAAAAACAAACAAAAAACAACACATGAATTTAACTGCACAGCAAAGCCAAAATAAAAGATAATAATGCTTTCCTAAATTCTTCACCCCATCAATGCCTCCCCACACCTCCGGCTGATTATATTACCTGCACTTTTGGGAGATGATTGATTTTTCTGACATGACCCAGGAAAGCATCATTAACAATAATCATGTCACAACAACCAAAACTATGTGGTGCCCAAGGAAGGAAAAAAGTGTGACAAAGACAGAGGTAGAGTAAATATATTGTAATGAAATTATATGCCTGTTGCATTAGTTATTACAGGTGCTGGTCATAAAATTAGAATATCATGAAAAAGTAGATTGATTTCAGTAATTCCATTTAAAAAGTGAAACTTGTATATTATATTCATACATTACATACAAACTCATATATTTCAAATGTTTATTTCGTTTAATTTTGATGATTAC
>NC_051449.1:25967070-25983614 GCF_001649575.2 Kryptolebias marmoratus
AATCATCAAAATTAAACGAAATAAACATTTGAAATATATGAGTTTGTATGTAATGTATGAATATAATATACAAGTTTCACTTTTTAAATGGAATTACTGAAATCAATCTACTTTTTCATGATATTCTAATTTTATGACCAGCACCTGTATATTAACTTGATTTCGACCATACAATAGTAGCATTTAGCCTAACATAGTTTACTAATCAATAAATAGTTATAACATCAGTTAATGTTGCTGCTGCCAAGCCAACAAGAGTTTTGAAGGGGTTATTATAGGTTTGTTAAGGAAAATAGTAATGTAGGTTTCTACTCCCACCTTACATTTTAATTGACATCTAGTTAGCTAATGTTTGCCCTGCTTGTAAAAGTCATCCATCCATTTACTTTTACTCGCTTCTATTTTTTGGGTCACGGGGAGCTGGTGCCTATCTCCAGCCATCACTGAAGGAGGGGACACCCTGGACAGGTCGCAAGTCCATCACAGGGCCACACAGAGACAAATGAGACAAGCAAGCATTCACACTCTCACTCACATATTAACCTAACATGTATGTTTTTGGCCTACGGGCGTAAACCAGAGTATCTGGAGTAACCCATGTGAGCTCAGGGAGAACATGTAAACTCCGCACAGAGAGGCTCCAGGCCGGGAGGTGAATGTAAATGTTTTTCCTTTTTCCTTAAAATAGGTGTTTATTGTCTTACAGTTTATAGTAATTAAAGTGTTTAAACTTTATAACAGTGTTAAAGTGCACATCAGTAATGTAAATACTCCATAACTTTGAATTCCCATATGTTACATTATACTGCAGTTACTTACAGTTGCTATACTGCTTCCTTGCATTCTTGCTAATCAACACTTCACTGTAAAGACAATCAAGTTGAATCTGATCTAATTTACATATTAAAAAATGCAGTGTGTATTATATATGTACAGTAAAGTAAACATGCAATTTTTTAGAGTTTCATTTTTATTTTTTGAATATTCTTTTTATAATTAGACATAACACCTAATGATGTCACATGCTCTTTTCTTCAGATGTGCTGTAGAAATATCTAAATTCCACCTCTCCAAATCTTGGGCAATCTAAACATATCTGCAGTTCAGCAACATCAAGAGCTCATCTTGTCACCTCCACCTCAGAAGAGTCGAGTGATGCAGCTTCAGGAAAAAGGCTGCACCAACAGACCCTGCTGACTGACCATTTCCTCTAACCGATACAGTACGAAGAGAGTTAGTTCACATCTTCACATTCTCTAGACAAAAGAATGGTTAAAGTTGTCTTTCAGATTGTTGGTATTTATTTATTTATAATTTGTTCTACTTTTTGTTAATTGTTATGATTGGGCAACTAATTGGTTATTACTCTCAAAGAGAGATCCAGACTGCAGAACTGTCTGACAAACAAAAGCTTTTCTAACAATCAGTGTCAAAATAAATTTTCTCCAGCTGTCAATCCATGAGTCTTTTGTTTAAATATAAAATAAAATACCCACAACATTATTGGTGAGCCTATCCTAGTCAGCTTTTTTGTTGATTGTTATCACTAGAATTTCAGGCAGTGAAGATAATTTAGTCAAGGAGTATTTCTACACCTCAACGGCTAGTTGCCACCTTTAAAAAGGGGTGGGGGGGGAATCAAGGGATAGTTGTGCCTTTTAGCCCTACATGTTTTATTCAAACACAATGCCACAGTATCTTTTTAAGAAACAATACTAGTATAATTTGTTTTCACTCATTTTATTTTACAATAATTATAGTGCAGCAACTTTTGTAACTCAGCTTCCAACACAACACCAAGTTCAACATAAGTCAGAAAGGCAGGGATTTTATACAAATCAAATATGCTACTTTGTTCAAAAGTTATTGTTAGAAAGTGGTCAAATTCATTTTGGCACAATGTAAACCTTCAAACCTACGAGACACTATGTAATTATAGCAATAACTAAATACTTTGACAAAAGGAATATTTAGAGTCTTGGATGGTGTTTTAAGTTCGGAGGAGTGTAGAAAGGAGGAGTTCAGGCTTCACCTGGATATGAGAGGAATTCTGCTGTGACTGATATAAAAACAAATTACCTGCTGGTTGCTCTCATCAAAATAAAGCAAACTTGTTTCAGTTAGAAGATGCTTTAAGATTTATTTTGAGTTTTTAAGCATTTATATTAAATATAACAAATGTAACAGACACTTGATACACAAAGAGATTTACATTTTGATCTTATACTGATGACGCAAACATCTATCAGCCAATCACAGCGCTAGTTGGTCACAAGTTGGATCCTTATAAAGAAAGAAAATGGTTTTTTTGTATTTTAAACTCCTGTTTAAAACACATCATATGAAGTAATATTTATATAAAAGTGAAAATCATACGTCTTAGATTATTACAGTAATTATTCAAGTGTTTTGAGAACATATAACACAATTAAATACAGTTACCATTTTTTCTGTAAGCAAATTATTGCAGCAACATTTCACAATGATTGATTACTGACACTGATTATTTTATTACCCAGTACTCTTGGAATTCAGATTGCAGAACTGTCTGACAATGTTAAAGCTTTTCTAGCAATGAATAAATAAAAAAATTGTGATTTTTAACCAAATAAATTCTCTCCAGCTGTCAATCCCAGAGTCCTTTGTTTAATTATGAAGTAAAATACCCACAACACAACCAGAGTATCACACAATTTTTGTCTTCTTTCACCCAGAGTGTAGGACTCAGTTTTCTTACAATACCTCCCCAGAGTGCAGAGTGTACAGAGTGTACACCCAAGCTTCAGTAGACTTTAGTTATATTTTAGTCCAAAATAATTTTTTCAAAATTGAAAGTGAAGGATCTTGTTAACTTGTCATATCTCTTACATAAAACATTGTAAAAACAAAAATACACATCTGACCATCAGAGTCTTCTGCTGCTCACTGCTCAGGAATTTTTAAGATCAGATTTAGCTTTCATGCAAAGACTGAGGCTTATCAGTCTGTGACCCGGTCCCAATACTCGCACTTGCACTCTCGTGTCCTTCAAATGTGCGTTCATGTTCATTCAGGGTTTGAGTGCATAGTGTGTCCAAATTCTCCAGAGTGCTCTTTAGCCCCACCCCCTTTGTGCACTACATCTGGCCTTCGGCTAAGCCCGCATCCAGGCAGACTTTTGCGAAATATTTACCCACAATTCATCGCTGTATGTGACGTTTTGATTTTTTAAAAAATTATCTTTATTAACAATGCAAGGGTTTTGAATTAAACGGCACAAATATGGCAGTGGTGATAGAGCAAGCTGCGTCTGTCATGAAAAAAGCAGTTTTTAAATGTAAAGTATTGAAATAATTCTTGAAATACTCTGCTGTACATGTGTGAATACTATCAAACTTTGCTCCGTATTCAACAAGTCAGAACAAAACACATTTGAACAGCCAAATATCTCCTGCAATGACTTTGGAAAGCAAAAATACCTAAACTGTACTTTTAAAATTGTACTGGCAACTTCTTAAAATACCAAAACAACAACCGGTCCCGCCATGTTGGATGACATAAACCGTACTGTCCCAATTCTACAATTTGTGCATGCTTGTAACCTGCACACACAAACCCTTCTGTGCACTTCGACTGAATACACACTCCATAGAGGGGCGTAGGGTGTAGTGCGAATATTGGGACCGGGCCTGTTTATGTCTGCCTGTTATTAACTTGGCAATTAGGGAGTGACAGACACAGGTATGTGATTACCATAGTGCACCCCACAAGAAGTTATACTGACTGCTAACCAAACCATATTTTCCCTTTCTGAACATTGTTATTTCTGGTAAAGTTATCATTTAAAGGTAAACTAAAACCAAATCTAAAAAAAATGACATTTTCATGTATATTACAGTATTTAGTCAAACACATCCGCACAACATTCCAGGGACCCAGTTTTCTGACCTAAAACTTAAATAACTTGTTTTTAGCATTTTAGTCAATATTTTCTGAAGTGGGTGATTTGTGGGGTGGATTTGTCAGTCAGGTTTTATGATATGTGGTGTGCCCCAGCTGGCCCCTAAAAGAGAGCAGGAGAATGAAGAACATCGCTACTGTCTGGTTGTTTACTAGTGGAAATGGAAGAAGAAGCCTTTTTGAACACAAAGAAATACCGGAAGACTTCACGGGAGTAATGGATATACAACCATATCAGTATGAACCTGAACTGAGGGCTGGATCTCTGGAATCAGATGAAAACTCTTCAGATTTGTATTCTGATGATCACCACGACCATCATGGCCGACAAAACTACACACTTAAAGACTGAGTTGAGACGGTGAGAATCGATTACCCACAGATCATTGTAATGACATCAGTTCACAACACTGCAAATCAACATAAAGATGGCAGGAGAGAAGTAACGTTGCTAACTCAAAGGTTCCTGTTTTTCATCTCCTTCTCTGTGGTGAATGTCCTCCTCTCCATTTGCCTATCTTTCTAAATTAGAAATAGTTGGCAAAAGGTCCTGTTTTTTTTGGCGTGAAGCCAGTCCACCACAGTAACGATGGTCGGAGTGGTACTCCTCTTTGAAGTGGTCCGAACCCGAGTTCTGATAGTAATTACCACATCTGAGCTTATGGATGCAAATCAGAGGAAGGTTTTTATCTTTCGGGAAGCCAAAAAATGAACCTCTGGTGATATTTTATGGCCGGATGGAAAAATTATTTCCAATGCACCGGGTGCATTATATGACAAGGCGACAAAACTTTTGTCTTGCCAAAATCTGGCCTTTCTGTGTTCATTAAAGGATCATTCTTTCTGCAGTGAAGCAATTTCATTTCTGTAAATTAAATCTCATTTGGAAGGGTTTCAGCTTTCATATGAGTCATTTCTAAAACCAATGGATGAATTTAAAATCAGGTATAAGCTTTTGTTTCCACAACATGGATAAGTGACAGAACTTCTGTCAGGGACTGTATACCTGGGTTGGAATCTCTTTTTATAGTAGTCAGACCAAAACATGTCACAACTCTGTCTCCTGCCACGCCTATGTTGCCATGCCACCACCTCAACACAGCAATCGTTTGCACCTGTTGCCACCAGCATAAAGGCTCACCCCTTCCTTTCAGTCTCCGCCATTTTATTGAAAGGTTTGCCCGGTAGATATCCAGCAATTTTCTAAGTTCCATGCCTGTCTTGTGTTTGACCCTTCGCCTGTTTTTTGACTCTCGCCTCTTGCCTGCTCCCCATTGAAAACCGTCTCGGATTCTGACCTCGGATGAAAGACCCTCCCTCTGTTCTCTGGCTCTGGCTCTCTGGATTATCCCCTATTGGATTTGGTCGCAGTTCTCTGACTACCCGGTTTTGACCTCCTGCCTGTTCCTGGACCCCTCTGTTGGACTAGTACTCTCTCAGAGCTCAACTCCCGCTCCCTGCTCCCAGTGCCCGACTCTCTTACCTGTTCTGGCCCAGGTTCAGCTCCACTACGTGAGTGCAATCTCCAATCCTGTCTTAACCAATAAAAGGTTAAACCTTTGTCTTTGTTTGCCTGGTTTGACTCCATCTAAGCCCAGTTCTGACAAAAACATAAGCAAGTGATGGACAGAAACTTACTGCCTAATTCTTTAAGCTAATGTTTTGGTCCAATAAAAAAAAAATAATTAGGCTGTGGGCTCACAGGTTCCCCATCAGCTGCCTCACTTCAGGCTTTTTCAATGTGGTTTTTATATCAGATCAACAAGAATAAATATGTAAAATACATTATGTATTAATAAGGGAGAACATGCAAACTCCACACAGAATAACCAGGAGGTGAACCTATGACCTTGCTGCTTGTTGAGGCGACAGAATTCACCACTGCCTACTCTGCAACCCAAAATTGAGGTTCTAAAATTAAATAAAAAATATAAATTTTTGCTCTATGTTACTGTTTGTTTTACTTTTCATACAGACAGGTGAGACACATGGTCATTTACCTTTTCTGACCCTATGCCACTACTTTAATGTACCTGCGGTCTGTTTGCCGTAATAAATGCAAAGTGATGCAATAATCAGATTACCATTTCCATTGTTTGTGGAACATTCTGCCTCGAACTTCAGAGTGAGTGATGAATCCAAACCATTATCAAATAATTCACAGTTGTATTTAGTATTTTCAAAAATCAAATCTGTATTAGGAACAAAGCTACAAATGAGTGAAAACAAATATATTTAAAAAAAGGTTCAAATGTTCAGATCTAATTGAGTTCTGTTTAGGTTGTGGAAGCTGTTTTGAAGCTGTCCTTCCATGAAGAGATTCTGGTTTCAATACATGTATCTTTTAAGCCCTGATCAGAAGAATAATAACACAAAATACATTTGCTGAACCCTGTCAGCTGCACACTGTCAGGACACGCAACTCTCAGGACTTTATGTCTTATTGGATTTCACCTCAAACAACCATCAGAACCTTCGATTTGATTGCTCTGAGAGGAAATCTGCTGAGATTTCATTGCTGCTGGCTTATGAAGACGGAGTTAATGAAGAGGAAAATTGAATTGAGGACACGTTCTCAGCCACTGGCAGCTGAAGGCAGTAGCGCCCTCTTATGGCTAAATATAGGAATCTGCTGTGTTCAAGAAAACCAGGCAAATTTCAGAGAAAGAAATACATTTAAGATATTTCTAAATCAGTACCACTGCCTGTCAAAACCCTAAACTGAATAAATACAATATATGTTCAAATCAAATCAAATTTATTTATATAGCACATTTAAAAATAACTGTGGTTGGCCAAAATACTGCTCACAAAAAACAACAAATTACAACAACAATTAAACAAACAAACAAACACAATAGGGAAAATAAAACCATAAAAGCAGCACATATCTCAACACTTATGCTGTATTAAATGCCATTCAGTACAAGTGTGTTTTAACAAGAGACTTAAAACCACCAAGAGATGAAGCTTGTCTCATCTGGGGAGGCAGCTGGTTCCACAGTCTAGGAGCTACAACTGAAAAGGCATGATCACCTCTGTGGACCAGTCTGGACCTCAGGACAACTAAACACAAATGATAATTAGATCTGAGGGATCTAGAGGGCACATAAGGCTGCAGGAGGTCAGAGGAGCCTGCCCCTATAGGTTAACAATAAAACATTAAAACCAATTCTAAAACGAACAGGAAGCCAGTGAAGAGAAGCAAGCACTGGGGAGATATGTTCACGCTTTTTTGTTCATGTTAAGAGACGAGCTGAAGCATTCTGAATTAACTGCAGTCGTGAAAGGCCAGCCTTGCTAACACCAATATAAAAAGAGTTAGAATAATCCACTTGGGAGCTAATGAAAGCATAAATCACCCGTTCAAATCATTAAAAGTGGTTTCACTTTAGATAAAAGTCTCAGTTTACAGAAAGGATCTTTTTACTATAAAATTAATCTGTTTTTCAAATTTAAAATTTTAATCAAGGATCACCCCAAGATCTTTAACGTGAGATTTTACAAATCGCTCTAGGCTGCCTAGATCTAGAGGAAAAGAACTTCAATTTCCACTAGGGCCAAAAAATAATAACTTCAGTTTTATTTTCATTGAAGTTTAGAAAATCTCAGGCCATCCCAGCTTTTACCTCGGTGAGGAAATCAAACAGTGGTTGTGAAAAAGAACAATTGTGCTTCAACTAAAAATAGATCTGAGTATCATCTGCATATGAATGAAATGAGATGTTAAATCTTCTAAAGATAGAACCTAAAGGGAGCATGTAAATGGAAAAAAAAGTGGTCCAAGAATGGATCATTGAGGAACTCCACATGTGAGAGAAGCTGAGGGGAAAGCAAATTCTCAGAGGCTCACAAAGAAACTCCTGTCATGTTGTAGGACTTTATGAGCAAGTAAAGAGCATCTGTACTGTTTTAAGTCTGTCACTGATTTGTCATTATTTTTAGTTTAGCTTTTTTACATATAACAATGATTTTAAAATACTAAGTCAATAAACTGTATCAATGTTACAGAACCAAAGTTGATGGCATTAATGTTTGTAATGTTTTTGCCCATGTCTTTGTGTCTGTTTCCTTCTGCTTGTTAGCAAATTATCTCATCAACAACTATATGGATTTTAATAAAACTATCAGAAAGTGATCAATAAAAACAGGTCTGACTCAGGGGCTTCTGATGAGCGCTCATAGAGTAAGACATTTTTTTGGAACTCTACTGTAATGTGATTATAATATATTTTAATTAACTCTTAAAGTCTGTCCATCACTCGCCATGACTATGTGAACATATCTGTGAAGGCTGGCTGCTACACAAGTCCAGAGGTATGTACTACAGCCCTGCATTGGGACTGAGATCCTGCAGGTCCTGTGGGACCCAACTTAGATCTCTTGGGAGCGAGCAGTTTTAAGCTTGCAGTGGACAGATGTGGATGGCTAAAATAGACAGGAGGTCCAAAGATGGTTGGAAAGATGATATTATTACCAACAGAGGTTGGTAATAATATTAAAGCTAGAGAGTATGAAAGTAAAAAAAAGAATGGAAATTTTTTCAACTTAAGTTTACTGTATACTGGTCTCCCTTTTCCGGGTGAGGTTTCCTGATTTTAATTGTGTATATCCATCAAGGTTTTCAAATCACTTTTAGTCTGGCCTCTCCCCTGAAGCCAGTTTGTCAAGGGAGATCCTACCAGGGGCTAATGCCCAAGATAACATAGGATCACAGAGGTACTCAAACCCCTCCACCACGTTAAGGTGGCAATTTAATGGAGCGGAAACTCAACCAGAAACGAGTGGAATGTTAGTAGTTAGTCATTGCCTCAGGTGTGGGAGTTCATATATCTGGGAGTTCTGTTCATGATTGATGGTAGGATAGAGTGGGAGATGGATCGATGGAGTGGGGCCTCGTCCTTGGTAATGAGGGTGTTGGTTCAGTCAGTTGTGGTGAAGAAAAAGTTGAGTCGAAAGGCAAAGCTCTTGATTTACTGGTCCATCTACATTCCAAATCTCACCTATAATCAGTGGCGCAAAAAGTGGGTATGCACTGTATGCAACACATAGGGGCGCTGTACTAGAGGGGACGCCAAAACAAAGTGGGGAATTTTTTTTCTAGTCGGGATTTTCTATTTTTAACAGCAGTTTGTGCATGTATGAAATGATCAATAAGAGGAACAGCACTGATTAGACACCCCTCCGCTCCTGCACCTCCCCTCCTGTCGCCCTGCCCCTCCCACACAGGTCGCTTGGACACACGCCCCTTCGATAACACTGTCAGGCTTGGCTTTTTTTTTCTTTTAAATTTGAATTGTCGTAGCCTACAATTGTTAGTGCACTTGACAACAGGGAGCCAAAGATGGGGCGGCAGAAAAAAAAGCTCAAAACAAAACACAAAACAGAAAATGGATAAAGATGTTGGAGGGATGAAGAAAAGGTTTTCAAAGTGGTTAAAAGACAGTAGGTAAGTAATGTCAGTGTGTCAACAGGAGGGTTGTAAATATTCAGGTTAGCTTAAGCTAGCCTAAAAGTGACAAGCGGCCAGGGTTGCCACCCGACCTGTAAATACGTAATTGTCCTCTATTTTGCTGTTAAATGGGACGCAATTTGTTCCGTATTTCTATAATTGTCTGATAGACACACTTATCACACACATATCCACACTAAGTGTAACAATAATGACCAAAATAAAACACAGGAAATATTAAGGCCAGGCTAGCTAAGTTGTCGTGGCAGGAGCGCCCGGCTCCGGTCCAACACTGCCATCACAGTTGCCTAGAGACGGACACAGCCGAGGTAAGCTGCTTTTTAAAATGTCCATCCGATACCTCACCATGTCATTAGAAGCAAAAACTCTTGCAAAAGTGCAGACGTGAGTGGGAAAGCACACATCCCAGGATGAACAGCGTCAGTGAGGATGAATACAGGCAATAAAAACACTGTGTCGCCCGGTGTGCTGTATGATATCAGACACAATGGATCAGTAGAAACATTACAGACCCGTCAGAACCCAGAAGAACCAGACATCAGTGTCTCTTAATCCCTCAATCAGCTCCTGAGACCCATATGATACAGAACATTTTGCTGTGATCAATAAGGTTTCTTTTTGTGCTTTAAGTAGACTATTATGGTTTGATTATTGGATCAGGATGGTATGTTTTTTCATATATAATAGTATTAACCAAAATAATATAAACGTCAATTTAAAGAACAAATCATACTAAAAGATTAACAGTAAATAAATAAATATTGTGAAGAGAAACTGTTTATTTGTCCTACATTAAAAAAGTTTGTTAGGGATTTCTGTGTAGGAAAAATGTTTATATCTTTACTAACATAAAATATACTTTATGTTAAAGTTTTTACAGTGTTCTGTGATCAGTATTATTTTATTAATGTGTTTACCAGTTTGGATAACCTGACTTCCTATCAAGCTATAAGAATGAAGGCAAACATGCTAACCAATGCCTCAGACACAGACCTGCAGCCCATGGGTGGTTCTGGACAGAGGCTGACAGAAGTGGCTCTTTGGCTCACTTATAGATTAAATGATGAAATATTGCCCTGCTTTTTGTTTCATTCCTTTTTAATTGCTACCCATGAAAAAAACACTGACTACTCTGGCCCCCCGTGGTACATCTGGTCTAGAACCAGCCTCTGAACCTAACTCCTTATAAATATTTTGGTATTAGTCCAGAAAGTACCAGAATTTGCACAGAACTTACTTTAGGCTGTCTGACATTAATTTAAAACATTTATTCTGGTGTTATTATCAGTTACTCAGTACTTGAGTAGACTTTTTACCAAATACTTTTTACACTTGCTTATTTAAAGATTAATCAACTTCTGTTTAACTTGTGAAACTCTTAAACTCTCTGCTCCTGGTGGAAGGCGGACGTGTTTTCTTTTCTCTCTGTCTCTGTCTCACTGTCTCCTGAACTGCCGCCCCACCCCCTGCTTTCGGAACTTTTCGGAACTTCTTTTTTACATACTCCTTCAAACATTTTTGAACTATGGATCTGGTCAGCTGGTCTCTCAACGCAATTGATCAAATTTTCTCGACGGGAAAGCTGACCAAAGGAGAGCCAGCCTGCCCTGAGAAGACATTCTTACCTAACCCTTTCCCTTTCCCTTTTCCTACCCCTAACCCTATGTTTTATTTAGATTATACATGATTCATTTAGAATACATGATTGTTGTATTTTTCTTTTCTTTTTTGTGTGTTTCATTCATTGTATTTTATTTTGTTTTTGTTTCTGTTGTAAAGCACTTTGGATCACCTTGTTGCTTAAAAGTGCTATATAAATAAATCTCACTTCACTTTACTTCACTTCATGTTGAAGTTATATTACTCTGATTGGTGTACAGTTTTTGGGTACTCTAACCCACCTCTGTAATAACTGCACTATTGATTTTTTTTGTTTTTACAAAAACAGCCATAAAATAAAGTATACCACTTCTGTGGGCACCCCACCGTGGTGAGTGTCCCTTATTTTAATTTCTGAAAGGTGGCTGTTGTTGTCTTGCAGCTGTTTGCGGTAGTCGTAGGCCTATTTACAACATAACAGATAATAAAAAGCAAAAGCTGAGCTGGAGGAATCAGTGACCTCATATGTCCCCGACTACCTGTGATGTTTCAAGAGATATCATTCAAGAAATATACCCAGCAAGCCGTCTACTGAAGGCTTACAAGGCTCTAGCAAAGTTAAATTTCCTCATACAGGAGAATCTTGATTTGATGTTTCCAAATCTGACAGTAGCCCTCAGAGCACAGGTGTCAAACTCCATTCCTCGGGGCCGCTGTCCTGCATGTTTTAGATGTGTTCTTGCTTTAAAACACCTGCTTTAAATTGAGGACTCCTGGAGAACTTGATGATTTGGAACGAATCAAACCATTTGAATCAGGTGTGTTGGAGCAGAAAAACCTAAAACCTCCAGGACAGCGGCCCTCTAGGCCTGGAGTTTGACACCCCTGCCTTAGAGGATTCTTAACCATGCCTCTGACAGTTGCATCTGCTGAGAGATCCTTTAGCAAGCTGAAGCTTATCAAAACATACCTTCCTTTGGGTATGAGCAATGATCACTTGTCCCAGTTAGCAGTGATCTCTATTGAAAACAGTGTGGCACGGTCTATTTCATTTGATGCTATTCTTGACAAATGGGCAAGTGCAAAGGCACAAAATGTAACAGTTTAGTGCTAATTAGTAGGCGATGATGTGTTCGCATACACCTCAGAAAGTAGGTAGTTGCACCACTGCCTGTAGTCATGAGGTATGGATCATGCCTGAAAGAACAAGCGTCCGAATACAAGCAGTTGAAATAAGCATTGTAGGGTGGCCAAAGACAATATTTTTCTTATCAAGATTAACCATAATGTCTGCTATGTAGACTCCAAGATAGAAAAAAACAGAATTGGCAATTCATGATCTTATCAATGAGACCAATTTTTTCCCCCAAATCCCAAATTTCCCAAATAAAAATCAACCAAATCCACTCTTCTCTGTCAAACAGTTTTCAGAGAAGTTTTCATGCGATCAAAGCCTCAGGTCATAGGCTTCGGAACGGGGGCGCCAGGGGGCCATTGACCCCCCACTTTACGGCCCTGCCACCAAATGTTCACACGGGCCACACCCGACTGTGCTGAGAGGCTGTGACTGACGTCTCTCTCTCTCCTCCTCTCCTTTCTTGTCTGCTCTTGCTGTCTAGAGACAGACAGAGGCACAAACAAAACCTTTGACATATAGACAAATAATTGAGCGCATTGTTTGTCTATCATTATTTTACGCGTCCCAAAGGCAGCTGCAGTTTACAGCACTGCTCAGATGAGAGGTCGCCATGTGGACAAAAAGCAGGCAGAGGAGAAGAAGAGAAATTATCTTCTCTGTTCATGTGAACATCTTTGAAATAACAGAAGAAAAAAATAATCAGGACCTGTGGCAGCATGTCAACATTGTTTAAATTTCTGAATGTAATGTCACTCAGAAACAGCCATCACATAATCTCTGGAGAAACCCAGGATGCACAAAATTCCTTGTTTTTTCCCTCAAAGTAAAGTTTGTTGTTAACTACATTACTTTACTCACCATCTACCTTGTAAAAAGACTGGCTTACACCACAAGTGTAAGCCAGTAAGCACTCTTGTGCCGGTGTATAATATTTACTTGTGTTTACTAAAACATAGGTTTATGAGATTTGCAAATCATTGCATTTTGTTTTTATTTACATTTTACACAATGTCTCAACTTTTCAAAGTCTTTTATTAGTCATTCATGCTCGAAACACAAGCCCTTACCATGTAGATACATACTCCTTGTTTTGGATTTTACTTCTGCCACAACTTCACCTCAGGCAGTGTACTCTGTTGAAATTGTGACCTGCTATAACATATAATAAAACACAAAAGACAGGTCTCTTGTTTAAGTTCTTTATTCCACCATTCAGTCTCAATCTCTATTGTTGCAATAGGAAGGTCCAGCTCTTTGGCCAAATTCTTATCCAGAGCAGAAGAATTAATGATACTGAGAAAGAAGATCAGTTCTGCAAAAACATGAGAACATAGATGAGTACAGCCCTTTTTAAATTTCCACAAAAGTTTTATTAATTTTCAAAGGGTATGATGTAACTCCTGCACCAGTTTCAACGTGAGGTATCAGCCAGAATGCAGATATTTGTCAGAGTTGATCTGGCAGCAATTTACTTGTCTTGTTGAAAACATTTTGAATCTCAAATTGAGTGAAAGTTCAGTGGTGTGCTGCGATAAGATCATATTCGACTTGCAGAGACATTTGTTCTTTATAGGCATCTTGCTGTTTTGTAGTTGTCTGAATAGAACCTAAAGAAGTAATGCTCTCAGATAACCTTGCAAGTTTATCTATCTAGATTTTCTCTGATGGCCCTATTAGAAATAATTTCCCCACTTATGAAAGCCTTCATTGCTTCTCACAACATGGAAACTGTGAACTCTGGAGCCCTATTAACCTAATAATTAATTAGTTTAGAGACAAAATTCTTATTTATTTAGAAAAAGATGTATGGAATTTGGATTTAAGAATGCCAGGGATTCACAACATTAAATGCTTTCATAAAGGCCTCTTTGGTCAAGTTTGAAGAGCAGAAGTGGAGGAAAAGCTGTCTAAGAAAGGGTCCACCCAGTAGTTAAAATCCTCTCCCATAATCATATCATAAATAGTCAAATCTGGCAGAATTGAGAAAACCTGTCTTAAAAAAAAAGTCATTATCCCAAGTGGGAGCACACACACACATACATTAGACACACACACATACCACACATGCCACTTTTACTTCATAAATATGCCGCAGGACAGATAAACTTGCAAACATAATCAGAAATTATTTTAAAACTGTATGGGATACAAACTTGGAAATGTTGATTTTACACAATGTTTGGGGGGAGGTTTTAAAAAGGTACACAGATCTTGAATCTGTGTTAGGCAATGTTTCATGCAATGTTGTAGTCCTATGTTAAAAGTACAGGATGTTGGATAATTCTGAACTGAGCGCCACAGTGATGTGTTTTGACATATATATAATGTGTATGAAAATCTGTGTATTTAAATTTAAATTTAATTTATTTATTACATTTTTTTTTAAATCTATGTATTTATTTATTAATCCACTTGTTTATTAGGTGTAGGTGTAGGCACTGGGGCGTGTTTGTTGTTAATCGTTGATTTAAAATGTTAAAAATTTAATAAACAGGTTTTTAAAAAAGGGAAAACAGTATAACAGACTGCATTACACACTTCTGCTCACATTTTATATTTCTAAAGTTTAAAGTATAAACTTATTTTTCATGCTGACAGTAGAGTAACTTGATCTGACTTATTATCAGAAGATAAACTTTCATACCTGGGATCACATTCTAGGCTGGTCCTGGTCCCACCATGTTACACAGATCTATAGAGTAGATAAAAAAATATTGATTGTGTAGCTGCATGATACTGTAGCTTGCTGAGAATCAATTGGACCAACATGTTCTTTATAGCTAATTAGGTTTTAAGACAGACCATTGCAATAAAGATTACATTGTTTCTGTTGCTACAGGTTAACCCCAAAACAGTTTGTACAATTAGCAGCATAGCTGCTTAGCTATGACTACAGATAGCCTGCTGTAGCCAAAACATATTAGCTTATGTTGTAATGCCTGAGTTTACCTAAAACTCTAAACCACAAAGTATCTAAGTACAGACAAATGATGTGATCAATGGGCCTACTCACCATTGAAATCAGGTAGGAAATGATAAAAACTTTGTCTTGTGTCCTTTATGGGTCAGGGGTCTTTGGTGCGCATGTGCAGTTTCACACACTTTCAGACTTGCGTTGAAATGCAAATGGGAAGATCCAAAAAGTTCCACTTTGAGACCTGGTTTTAAAAAGTTTCAGTGTCAGCTAATCTGACCGCTGTTGTCGAGTAAATGAACAGCAACAAAAATCTTGCAGTTTCTCTGAAAAACAGCGTTGTCTAAACATTCCCTCAGAAAACAATAGCAACTGCTACAGGCAGACATTTTTAGCCAAAGTGGGCAGTTCGTTATAACTCCGTACAGAGTTATAATCTGGTTTTGGAAATGTTTACAAGTGTTGTTTGATTAGTTTGTGTCCCCATAATTTAATTGGCATTTGTTTTTAACATTAAACAACTTGGACCTGAACAACATAGGTCACCCATCAACTAGATGTTAGTCAGCCACACACACATACATAAACACATCAAACTTGGATAGATCATGTACCCATGAAATGTAACATTCTGGAGCAATATACATTGATAAATATAAATACAAAGAAAAGTAAAGAAAGAGAAAAAGAGCCCATGGTTTTATGAATGTCTATCGTGATATCAGCCACTTCAGTTATTTGTCGGTGGTACATCCCATGTAAGTGCTTGTCCTCTCATGATGGTACCTCCAGCACCTCGTCCTCTGTTCCCCATTGTCTGAGACATTCGCTGAGTACATTGTCTGTTGAGGCCTTGTCCTTGATGTATTTATGGATCTTGGATGTTTCATCCTGGACAGTGGCTCTCACACTCACTAGTCCTCTGCCTCCGTCCTTACGGCTTGTGTACAGTCTCAGGATGCTGGGTTTGGGGTGGAACCCTCTATGCATAGTTAGTAGCTTCCGAGTCTTAACATCTGTGGTCTTCATCTCCTCCTTTGGCCAGGTAATTATTCCTGCAGGTAGTGCTGGGCGATATAACGATAGAAAAGTGTCTATCGAGATATATTTTCTTCTATCGTCTCTATAGTTTCTGTCATTTCTATCATAATTGTATCGATGATTCATGTAAATATTTCATAACGTAGGCTATGACGAATGTATTAGTGTTGTCACTTTGCATACATTCAGTTTATATAGGTGATAAATAAGAAGAAAAAATAACTATTTTGCGAAGAACGTCCGCTTTGCGACATGACGCTGCTTTATGTGTGGGTTTGGGACATGCTTTACGGCAGCGTCTTTATGTGCGGACCGGCGGCACACCATATTCTGTGACCCACCGTATATTGTGTCGGCATTTAAGTCATAAGTGCTGAAAGATGGAGACGCATGAAGTATCAAACCCGGAGTCGCAACAAGTAGAGACAGCTAGCAGGCAG
>NC_051449.1:25987556-26003553 GCF_001649575.2 Kryptolebias marmoratus
TTTGGGCTGCACTTCGTCTGGCCCCTCACCTAGGACCTGTCTGCCTTGGGTGACCCTACTAGGGGCATGAAGCCCCTGACAGCATAGCTCCTAGGATCATTGGGACACTCAAACCCCTCCACCACGATAAGGTGGCAGCCCAGGGAGAGGTAACCTCTTTCCAATATTTCTAAATCTTTGGACATTACCATAAACAATGAAGAATGGTTCCTTCATCATTTTGACATTTAGTGCATATATCTTGAATATTACTGGACAGCTGATGAAGTTCGACAAAGTTAAATATGTCCTCAACAGTAGGGATGAGCGAGTACACCACTATCTATATTTGTATCTGTTCAACCATCTAAAAAATTATCTGTATCTGTATCTGTACTCGGAGTGGGCGGGGCCTAACTCAGAGGTGGGCGTAACATACCAAACGTAGAGAAAGCAGACAGTAAAATAAAAAAAAGAACCAGAATAGGGGCAGTGACTGACGCGACACGAGCCATTTTCAACTGTCTTGTCAAATGCACTGCGTATGTTGCACAGCTTCCGCTGCAGACACATATATGTGTGTTGGGAGGGGCAGGCGCTCTGTGACTGGCCAATCACAGATCGTCAAAACAGTCAGTTACCCAATGAGGATTTTCCTTCAGGACGAGCACAGATATTGACGAGTTTTACTCGTATCACGCTTGTATTCGTCAAAAATTCTTTATCTGTACTGGATTCTCGTCTGAAACGAGTATCCGGCTCAACCCTACTCATCAGCCACTTATATTGAATTAATTCAAACTGTGTACTGTTTTTTTGGTACTGGTTTAATTAATTATCCCCCCTATGTAGGCTGTAGAAGCATCCTGTCTTATACTTACTGTGGTTTTGTCTTTGTTTAATTCAAAATATTGGTCTATGCAGTTTTCTACAAATTTAACAAAGGTTGGATTCTTCAGTAAAGATGTTTGCAATCTCCATCTTTTGGACAATGCTCAACCATACCAAATCAAATTTCTATAGAGACTGTTAAATGGTCACTAATTAAAATACTATTGTTCCAACATTTTTTACCCCAAATAAAATACTATTGTTCCAACATTTTTTTACTTGATATTGTAAATGCAATTAAAAAAAAAAAGTCCATGCATCAATGGCTTTTATACAAACTTGAATAACATAAGTGATCCTCCAATCTTTTCTTCTTCATATATCTTTTATGTTTAGGTCTTGTATATAGTTGTGGAGTATTTTTCTGTTTTTATAAGGGTGTTGTCAGTTTGAGTGGATCTATCAGGCCTTGGTCTAAGGTGCAGGTAGTCCCTTCCTGTAATGTAGAGGCCCTCTAAGGCAAACACAGTTAAGAATTATCTTTTAAAATAGGATAGATAGGCTATCATCATTGGGGCCATATACATATATAAGTTTATTTCTTGTGACAGAATATTACTTTGGACGATAGTTTGAGGTTAGAAATGGAATTGATTTGTGTACAAGAATAGCTCCCCCATCAGCAATTTTATATCTGATGTGGCCAAATGTGTTTCTTGTATGATCGTAGATTTTAAACTTTTTATCCTTTTTAATATTTTTTTCACTTTGGCTAATTTTCTCATTCCCCTGACATTCCTCGCTTTTCTGTTTTACCATTTCCATATTTTGTTATATTCTACTCAAATAAAGTTTTGGGTTTGTAAATGTAAAGGTAAAGTAAACCTTAAGATGAAGATGCAAGTTTACACAAATATTCAAACACACACGTTTGCACAACACAAAACATGTCTGGAACCATCCCCTACTGAACATTAGCATTTCTGCTTGTGAAATGCATATCCCTCCCCTTGAAACAAAATGTGATTAGAGGAGTGATTAGAGGACGCTGATCCACAATACTGGTCGACGCGACCTCCCCAATAATGCTCTACAACCAACAGACTCAACCAACCATATACTTTAAATATGAATAATACTTTCACCCTTATCAAAAGAGTAGTAACTTCTTTCTTTTTTTAAAAAATATTATCTAACAACATATGAATAAAATTAGGTCAACTGAGCTTGAACCTTTGAGACACTTGAGAACAACTAAATATGTAAACATAATAACATATGTTTACTGCACACTTGAATATCTTCAAGTGTGCAATATTTTCAGGTTGTGCAGGAATCCACAGAAGGTGTTGATGTCTACAAATAGCTTTATGGAACCCCTGTCAGATGGGGACCGTCTCCGCAGAGAGGTCCTGGGTGAATGACATCTTGACACCATAATGCGTGAATTCTTGTTTCCTTGCTTCTCAACAGACAAATTCCTAGTCTTGAAATTTTAAGAAACGGACGAGCGCTGCTCGGTAATAAAGTTGAACAGTGATTTTTTTCCCCTCTGCTCGCTCTTGTACACTGAAGATATGCAGGTTATTTCTATTTCCATGGTTTTCTAGGTTGTCTTGTCTATCCTCAAGAAAGTCAGTGCATTTAATAGCTAATTGTAATTCACTTTGATGGCTTTTTCCTGTCTCAATAATGCAAGCTTCAGCTTTGTCGATAGTCATGACATCCTGTTTATCTCTGACGCTTTACTTTCCAGTGCAGTATACATTTTAATAATAATAATCAGTTTTTGTTGATTATCCTGTTTTCTGATTGTTTGATGCCAAAATTGAAAGTGAAACTAAAAATGTGATTATTTGCACAGCTCTCTCTCTCAATATAAAAAGCCTCATTTACCCCAATTAACAGCCTGAATATCTGTGCCTGACATGTTTGAGGTGTGTTTTAAGCAGCTTTGATCCTTTTTACATATTATAACCTAATGTGGTACATAGGATTGTTAGATTTAGAGGAATTTCTTCACATTGAAACGGATTAGTCTTCACATTGTAGAATTATTAGTAAATATTTAGTAATTTAATACATTTTTTACCTTTCTGCATTGGTCTGTTCAACCAAACCATTAAAATGAGGAAAACTAGTTTTAACTGTGCCAACAGCATGTAAAAATATTACAGGAGGAGAAAAACTAATTATTCAAAGATGGAGAAAATTAAAGTGTATCCTGTCAGATCATTTTCATTCTTTGTTCTGTCATTTAGAATTTCTAAACCCTAAGAATAAATAAATAAATAAAAACACTTATTTGTTGTTTATTTACATGAAAAGTGACATATGTAATTGTGACAGTCAGTGTTTGGCAGCTCAGTGTGAATCTAGTTGTGTTAAATGATTGGGTATAAAAAATGTTAGTAATGTTCTGGGGGCTGGTGGACTGGCCAAGTCTGGGCCTGTACAACTTGGGGTCAGCTCTGCACTACCCAAACACAATCCTCTGTTTTGATGCTTTCAATCTATAAACAAGCAAAATGTATAAATCTGATGACAGTACCAGAGCTGAGAAGGCAGTCTGTTTTCCCTGCAGACGGTGCACACAGAGTGCACACTCCTTCCTGCAGTCCATTGCGAGCCCCAGGAACACACACGAACCCAGAACCAGCATCCACAAGCAGCTGCTTTGTGCCATCACAGCCACGGACTGAGAACGGAAAAAGAGAAAACCTTTAAATAATTCTTCCTGTGGAGTACATATTTCTAAATAAAAGATGAAATATTTGTTGCTGTCATTTATGAGCAAAACAACAAATAAAACACAAAATGCCTGATGTGAAAACTGATATTACAAGACAGACAGATACACATAGATAGATAGATAAATACTTAATATTAATATGTGTGTGTGTGTGTGTGTTTAATGCTGTACTTTGATGTTATTGTTTCATTAACATTATCTTGTTGAATTGTATTTCTTTTTACTAATTTGTTAGATTTGCTTTATTTTTTCTGTTTTCTTCATTGTGGAATCTTGTTGCTGCTGTAACAGGAGACTAGGGCTGAATAAAGTGCCATCTGATCTTATCTCTCAGCTCGTGATTAAAAAATAACTCCATATGTTGAAAAGGGAATAATTAAAATAAACTTGTTGTATTACCATTAAGATCGTGTCTGACAGTCTGCACCTGCCGTACTGGAGTTAGTTAAAGATGACTTTCTTAGAAGCGTGTGTAATGAGTCTTACCTCCTTAGACTTTAAACAAAAAAGCCTTGTAGTTCTGGTCCTGATTCTGGTCAAAACGAAACGAGGCTGTAGACTGGGTCTTACTATGGAGGATCCGGATCCTGAACGGGTCTGGTTAACAATTTGAGTCTCTGACTGAAGTTATCAGGAGGAGAAAACAAGCGGAACGCTGCAGCTGAGCGCGCGGCGCCTTTTTAACTACTTTGTGCCGCTGACGTCACCGAGCGTTTACCTACCCCCATGACCTGTCCACGCTTCTGTCGCGCGCTTTGTTCGGTCTCATCACCCATAGGTGTAACTGACGGTCTCCAGTCTGCAGTTCTGTAGCCACATGTGGCTCTTTACTCCCTCTCCAGCGGCTGGCATGAACCAAATAACCATGGAATCATAAAAATGATAATGTGTGTGTGTGTGTGGGAGAGAGAAAGGGTGTGTTGTTTGTTAGCAAAATAGCTGGATACCCACTGGACGAATTTTAATGACATTTTCAGAAATTATTCAGTGAATGTACATCTTTAAGTAATTAGCTTTAGAAGTAAACCCGATTCAAGATGGCTGTCGCAGCCAACTGATTTTAAAAAGTATACACCAGTTAATTATGCAGATGTTGACTTACAGTCTAGTGTAGTGGTAGCTGAGACCGATCCTCAACAAATACTCTAAGCACCAACAGACTGCAAAAAATCTTTGTTTAAAATTTTTCAGCACCTATTTTGGAGTCCACTCTGTTAGTTAGCAACATGTCTCAGAGATAGACAGACAGACATATAAATACTTCATTGATCCCAGAGGGAAATTTATCTGGACCACTATGTCAGGATTCAGTGTGTTCAGTCTCCCACACCCTTCATGTGTTCCAGGTTGTCCACCTGAGTGGTGCTGCTGATTGCTCAGGAAGCAGCTCAGTTACTTACATGCAGTAGGTAAGGCTGAGCTGAACTGTTGAAGTCTCCAGGTGAAGTTCAGCCATCAGAATAACTTCTGAGATTTCTGATTATTATTGCTTAGTTTGTTTAAACTTTCCTGTACTCTTTGTAGACACATATGGTTGTCCTGCCCAGACTTATGAAATATCATTTGGAAAACACTGAAATCCCCCTAACTAAAATCAAAAGTAGTCAGCTCAGCTTCCTCACCTGTATGATTAACCTGCTTGCTCACTTTGCCTCACCAACACTCACCTGTCCTGGGCACCTGGATTCCCACTATGTTCGAAAACCTGCAAATCACAGAGAAAAAGTAAGAGACAAATGCAAAGATCTAAAAATTTATCTTTGCTCCACTCACCTGAGGAAACATTATAACCTCCATTCTGGTCCATTCTGCAGATATTGTAAATATCTACTTCCTGTCTCCTTCAGAAGAAATCCACAAATCTTACCTGAGTTTCTGAGTGAGTTTGTGGTGTCAGCAATTCAGAACCCTGTTGTAAAAAGCACAAATATGACATACTGGTTGGATTTGGATGACACATTCAGGAAGTAATCAGTGAATGTAGATCTACAACTAATTACCTTTTGGAGTCAATCCAATTTAAGATGGTCACAACCAACTAACATTAGAAAACCCAGAAACGGCTTTAACTCAGTCAATTTTGCATTCAGTATATTGACAAAAATGTGATGTGTTAGTAGCTGAGACATATCAACAGCACACAGTCTCAGTATCAGATCTGACAGTATTACATGGGATCGCACATTACAATATTTTCAAGACCTGACCAAAATATATGATCTTAGTCTAACACTGTGGCATGAAAGGTCAGCAGGCGAAATGCATTTCTTCAAAGAATGCTAGTGTTACAGGTTCTGAGCACACATAACCATACAACAGTTATTCTGCTAAAAAAAAAAGTTAATGAAGCAGACAGAACCAAGTTATAATGTTGCTGCGTTGACTTCTCTTTGCAGAATTACGTAGGAGTCAAAAAGTGTCCAAAGCACAGTAGTGATGTCCTGCTCACATCTATTGGCATTAATGGATATTACACCTCAAAATATGCCCACAAAGATTGAAAGTATTAAGTTCATAAAGACTAAATTTAAGCTTCTTGATGCTTTAATGAAAATCAACAGCATAGAGTATAGAATACATTTGATTAAATGGGCAAACAAACAAACAAAAATGTGAGCACATTTTTTGTGAGCATCACACTAATCCTTTAAATATAGCTGCTTTCTGTCCATTATTATGAAATGTATTTTGTGTGTCATGATCAAAGGGTGTTGGTGTTAATTTAGGTAGTTTGAGTTTATTTATTGTTTAGTTATTTGCTAATATGTGATCCTTGATTTATTTTTTGTTTATTTTTAAGATTTCTTGGGTTCAGCATAAGCATGTTTCTGTTAGTTTTCTTCTTGTGTTGTTTATCCTTATTTTCCTTGTCAGTCCTACTGTCTGCTTCTCATTATTCATCTATCCTTCATTTGCTATCAGCTCAGCTGTACTCACTTGTTCATTGTCCCAGTACTTACACAGTCACTGTCCATCCTACTGGATGGACAGTGACTGTTCCTGCTCCCTGTGCTCATTGTGCTCCTTGGTTTGCAAATGTTGGTTTCTTTTATGCTGCCACATCACCTTTTTATTTTATTAAAATTATGTTCTCTTTAGTCCCTCAGCTTGTGTGTCTATATTTGTGGTTCCTTTAAAAACTCAACATTGTGACAGAGGGCTCTGACCACTGGGAGCCAGAAGACACCAGTATCTCTGGTTAGAGGGGAATATCCAGGAGGCTAAAAACCATGACTGCTGTCAGGGTACTCCTTTGACTCTCTGCTTCAGCTCTGTGTTTTTTCACCCAGCCTTGAAGCAGCCCACGAAGACAACATGTCTTGGTGGTTGACAACAGGCCTCTTCTCCCATCAGTTCAACAGACTCAGCTGCCTCATGTTTGGTTGGTCCTTCATCTTCTCCACCTTCTGAGGATAATCTCCTTGATTTACATCTGGCTTTGGAAACTTTTTAAAATATTGTAGAATGGGGTCCAAGCCCTCAAGACAATGTGCATGCAGCTGACGCAAAAGATTTGACTTGAATGTATGTTTTGATGACACTCCAGGTATGACTGAGGTTTATGAGGAAACTGAAGAGGCACCTATAAGACATATATCTATGAACTAATGGACACCTCAGAGAAAAAAACTGCTCACAGAGAGTGCCAATCAAGGTCTCTGAGCCACAGCTAAGCCTGTCTCCCAGGCCTCTGTCACAGCCCAAAGCCACACCTCCAGACTTCGGAAGCTATGGAAAACTTTGGCCCTGTGTTGTTGCTGTTTTTTAAACTTATGGGGATTCTCCTGAGACTTCAGTAAGAGAGGCGCAGTGGAAGAAATGCTCTGGATGTCGCGATTGTTGCACGGAGTAGGACAGTTATACTCCGGAGATTTTAGGCTTTACGGCGCCTTCAGCTGGGGGACAGACGGCTAAACGTTGCAGGGTAAGCTAACGCTGTTGTTTATAGTCCTATTACTTTGCTACCGTTCCAAAATTGTCTATCGTTGTTTTCTTCGCTCTTTATGCTTTCATCTGGGCACAGCCATGACCAATGAGTGAACAGGAGCTAAGCTTGTGTTACCAACAAAAGCAGGGCCAGCCCGCTGGCCCTACTCCGAAGCAGGGACCGAAAAATCAGGGTCCGGCCTTGAAAAAATGCAGGTGGAAACGAGCACAAAGCAAGCCGAGTAGAGTGGAGCCGGGACCTTTAGAGCCGGGGGAAAAGGGGCATATGGCCCCCACCTACGTGTCTGCGTCATAGAACCAAGATCCTGTTTCCAAGTCTGAGAGAGTCCAACTGAACACTGATGTTTCTCACATCTCCAAGAGGGTCACACAAAATGTCAAAGTGTTTCAGTTTTTAACCTCCAAGAGGCTCCTGTCCAATGACAATGGCTCTCAGTTTTCAGCCTCAGAGAGGGTCCTTGCAGAAAACAACCCCTGTCAGTCTTCAGTCTCAGAGAGGATCCCAGCCAATGAATCCTCTCTCTAGTCAGTCTCCAAGGTGGTCTCACTAGACGTTGATAACGTTCTTCACTCTACAACAAGATCAGGAGGACACCTTTCCTCTTACTGAGTCTGAGGGTGTCCAGGACTACACCTCTTAGTCTTCAGTCTCTGAGCGCGTTCAGGAGGATGCCCCTCTCCTTCCAGTGTCTGATGGGGTCCAGGAGAATGTCTCTCCACTTCTTGAATTCGAGGAGGCCCCAAGCACACCTCTCAGTCTCAACCCTCCAAGGGGGTCCGAGAGGACGCCACTCCTCAATCAGCACCTGTCCTTAAGAGGGGTTAAGTCAACCCAGCTCTAGCCTTTGAGAGTTCGTTGGAATCCCACAGGCAAATGACAACCATGATGAGGCAGAAAGGAAGTCAGCCACAACCAAATACCTACAAAGAGTAATGCAGGTCCTGAAGAGAAAGCTGAATGGTAAGAACAATGAACAATGAGAGGACGCAGGTCTTTCATGTCCCTGACTCTTTATCCACACATACTTCTGCACAGAAGTAGCAGCAACAGCTCCAAAAAAAGATCATTGTTAACATTTGTGTTTTTTTCCTTCTCCATCTTCTTTTGCCTTTTATCATTTAGATGTAGAGTTGGCCTCGATTAGACAGCAACTTTAAAATCAATACACACATGCTAACAATTGCAGCATTCATATTTAATTCCGTAAACTCAGTGTGCAGAGTCTGATGTCATATCTTCTTCTGCTCATGCAGGCCATTTCGGGAAATGGAGACTGTTCACACTGGAGTCTGATGGAGGTCACATTTGAAATGTAATGTGAATGACCATGCAAAAACATTGGATTTGAGTAATTTGCAGTGTGAACATAGCCTAAAAGAAAGTAGGGGGAAATAGAATTAGTAAGTGTCAGAGCCACAATATAAAATGAAACAACTGAGTTCCTAGAATACATAAGAAAGAAAACCTTTAATGATGAACTGCTAAGTAAATGTCTGGGACTTGAGATGTAGAAGTGGAGGATCAGTAGGAACCATCATAGAAAGACAAGCCCCTGCACACATGTACCACCAGCAGATTAAGGAGATGGCTGATATCAACAAATCCTACCAGTGGCTAGAGAGGGCTGGATTAAAGGACAGCACAGAGGAACTAATCATGGCAGCACAAGAACAACAGAGGCCAGGGTCTACCATGCCAGACTGGACCCAAGATGCAGGCTGTGCAAAGATGCCCCTGAGACTGTCCAGCACATAGTAGCAGGATGTAGGCAAGCTAAACATATAAACTATTACAGCCACTTGGTTATGAAATTCCATGTATGCTTTGCCTACCTGCATCTTACATGTGCTCTATGTAATTGTATTTGTCATTATTGGTGTCATTATATTGTACTTTTATTTGTTTGTCTTCCAATAGAAATTACACCTGGACCACTTTCTTTGTGTCTGTTTCTCTTTCCTGTCTTCTCAAACCAGCTCTAACCATTCAAGGCAGATGTTTCCCCATCCTGAGCCTGGTTCTGGTTCTGCTGGAGGTTTCTTCCTGTTAAAGGGGACTTTTTCCTTTCCACTGTTGCCAACATTTCTGCTCAGGATGGGAGATTGCAACAAAGTGAAGACTCGACAATCTGCTGTCTTCCTTAAATAGATAACACTTACTAATTGGCACTTTATAATGTGTTGTATGTGAATGTTTATGAGCTATATAAGTAAACTGAAGTGAATTGAATTGACTCTAGCTAAAGCTACACACACACACACAGGCAAAGAAATTATTTGGCCTTTGGGTAATAATTAATTAGACCACGTCCACACTGACTGTTTCTGTCGTAATGGCTATATTACAGTGAGTAGCAGGTGTGTGTGAGATGATTGATTAACTGATCCACAGCTAGAGCTCAGTCCTTTAAAAGTTTCACTTTTTGTGTATTTTCTGATGTGGAGCCTTAGAGTGTGTGCCCTTACAATTCCAAGGTGAAAACACATCAACAGCAATCAGCCCATGAGTCAGCAAAAAGTCATAAGGTCAAACTGAGACATATTTCTGCAGACGAACAGATTAAAGACAGCTGTCAGTCTCTGAGAAAAGTTCAGTCCAGAATCAGACAGTGCAATCAAGCAAGAACACTTTATATGATTGAGTTAGACTCAAAAAAGGTTAAAAAACAAAAAACAACTGGACTTCTATTCTGTAGTTGAAGACGTTTCGCTTCTCATCCGAGGAGCTTTCTCAATTCAGAAATAGAGAGTGTGGAGTTGAGCTTTTAAAGCTGAGATGTGATGTAAGCTGGATTGCTTGCAGATTGTTCTCACTCTACTAACAATAGAGGCTCGTTAGGGTCCTTGTTTGTCTGACTCACTGATGGGCCCCTCTGGTCACATGAATGCAGGTGTTGCTTGGAGTATATAACTAATTAACATTTCGAGTCATTTAAATTCAACATGGTTGATTAGGCATTTGGCAACACAAAAATGACTTTAACTCAGTCCATTTTACAGATATTGAGTTGAAATTTGATTCCAACTCATAATCATTCATAATACATATGCTGATTGTGACATCCTGGAATATCACATGGGATTTTGCATAACGTTATTTACTATGTTTGACTAAGACAGCTACAATGTCATAATTTGATGATGATCTTGACAAGAACGTCTGACATGAAAGGCAGCAGACGATACGCATTCATCCAAGTAACGCTTGGCATTTAAATTATAATAAATAAATGCTGTTTTTTTGTTCTTGTAGGATCTTAGCCTTAGATCTACTCACTTGTGTTGAACCTGCATCCACAGAATATATTCCTAATGTTTGCCTTTTCTTTATTATTTGTAGTGAAGAATGTTTCTGCTCAGATACTATTTAATGAAGCTAACACTAAGCTCTGTCTATTCCACAGTCTGTGAAACAAAATGAGACCAAACACCTATCCATCAACTTGTCAGCAAAGAGATCAACAGTGACTGTAAATAAAGAGCATGTAAAATGGATACTTCCCATTTTCCAAAAAGTCACTGTTTTCATTGTGCTATTTAAATGTATTTATATAGAAAAATATCAACTCTGTCAGAGAATAAGTAGGCAGTATTAGTCAGGAGCTGAAAATAGTTAGTTATATTTGTGCTTCATTTTATTTTTGAAAAAAAGATTGTTGTTGCTCTTAGATTAGGTTGATAAATCAACAATTGTCAGGTATACATTCGTCATCAGTTTCTCTCTCTTTCTCTCCACGTCATTTTTATCTACATAAACTGTTTTAGTTTTAAAATATTGACACTGTCTCCTTTAAATCAAATATGCAGTGTAGTAAACTTAAAAAACAGAATGTTTGACTTGAAATATGACATTATGAGTCCAAACAGCAACAGGCTGTTTATTTTTTTAAATTCCCTGTCCTATCTGAGCCCCACAGGTGGCTGTCAACATCCCCGTATGTTTGACAAACACAAGCTTTTTAATTAAGAAAAGACATTTAGTTAACATCACCAAGCTGCTTTACAATTTGTTTGTCAGGAACCTAATTAAAGATTAACCTGCATGACGTGTGTGTGTGTGTACTTGGTTTTTGTCACCTTTTAAGGACCTTTTTCTGGTATAATCAACTACAATGTCAGTACCAGAAGTCCTTATGGGATCTGATATGATGGAACTTTATGTTTCGGGTTAGTGGTTAGATTTACTGCAGAAGGTAGTGTCTCACTGGACTGTGACTGTTATGACTAGTTAGCAACTCAAACTTGCTGGACATTTCTGAGAAAAAAAGGTGAAATTTCTACTGCAGTCTTACTGAGCTATAAGTGTTCACAATCAAGTGACTAGAGAGGCTTGAATCCAGATCTTTATTGAACAATTTTTGACATTCACAACTAATGTTTCTGTGCACCGCTTGCAGAACTGTATTCTAGGCTGTGCATATTATTTTGTGGTCCACCTACACCCACCTCAGCAGCTGCCCTTTTATGATTTAATCTACTGTACACTTTAGAAATGAAAATGGGCAGATTTGGACCTGGATATTTGCCTCAAAATGGCCCACTCCCTGTTTAGTTTAAGACATTTATCCTGTTTTATTGAAAACAGAAAACTGTAGATATTTCATCAATGTGAGGACACAAACCTGATAATATTTGTATATAAGATTTTATATTTCAATCAAAATACCATTTTTAAAATTTGTTCATTAATATTCAAATGTAAGTTTATTTTTTATTATTCAAGTCTTAAAAAAAGAGTAGATAATCAACTGACAGTAAAATGTTGAACGTTTGTTTGATGCCGAAATGCAGCTTAATTCTCTGAAATATAAATGTTTGTTAATATAAAAATTTTAAGTCTTGCATGGTAAACTCAAATTGGGAACCACAACTTAATTTCATCACTGACAATAAAAATGATGAATTAAAGGCAAAAAATCTATTAGATTTTTTTGTAGAAATACCTCTTACTGTCTTCTTGCATTTCACTGGCAATAAACTCACCCTTTTAGATTAAATGATCCTAAATAAATGCTGAGTATTTGATCAGTTTTGTCTTTTCTCAACTCCACTGTTAGTCTGCCGTTTCCCCTTCAGTGGTCTAACAGCAGTGAATGTTACATCAATGTTCCGCTGCTGGATTCTTAGCAACAAAATAAAATCAACACACAGAATCTTTGGTGCTCTCTTCATATACAGCAGTTTTTTAGCCATATTTTTTCTTGATTCCTTGTTGGTTTGTGTTCAATAAACTAAACCACTGGTCGCAGGAATGATTTATTTTCATTATGTGTTTTTCCATTTTATGGTTTGCATCTATCCCATGTATTATACTAGCTGGCTCCTTTTCAGGGTGAATCTTTTTTATTAGTTTTTGCTTTAGTGTTTTGTGCTATCTGTCTTCCTATCTAAGTGAAAATCTTGAAACTTCATCTTGAGGGTAAATGGCATTTGAGATGATAATAGCTGCATGTGTTTACAAGTGTTCAGAGGTTAATCTAGCTACTTCCTCTGCGACTGAGTGAGACATGATGGTAAGAAAGGTGCATGTATTATACAGTCACGAATAAAAGAAAGTCTAAATTTAGGATTTTACATATCAGGACATAACAAAAACAATGTGGTATTTACCAGGTTCTAAAATGATTCAAAGATAACCTCTAGTGAAGAAAAACAGCACAAATTCCCCAGTGTCAATTTGTATTAAACAAAAACTACCCTTGCTGTTTCCATGGGATTTTCAGTGGTTCAGTATCAACCAGGAGCTGCTGACCAGATGTATTTATTAACTGATAACTGATAAGTGGTACCACCTCTAGAAAAGCAGGAGTTTTGTCAGTTTGTTGTTTTGGAGCATAGGGTTGTGTTAACACACTGTCACGGTGGAATGGCATCAGCAATGACCTTAGAGAAGCAACTGTTGCTGCCCATCAATCTGGGAACGGTCAAAGGTGATTTCCAAACTATCTGGAGTCCGCCATTTTTTAGAGAGAAAGATCATTCACAAATGCAAAACATTTAGGACAACTGCCAATCTTCAAAGGAGTGGAAGTCCGAGAAAATTCCCCCCAAAGGTCAGACCCTGCAATGCTCAGAGAAATGAGGTCCTTCTCAGAATCTACAGGCCTCACTTAGCAGGTTAAAGGTCATGATCATGATCTTACAATTATAAAAGACACATTGCAGGAGAAAGCCTCTTTTTAAAAAGAACATGACAGCAGTACTTAGGTTTGTCAAGTTTCCTCTGAGTGAACCACAAGATGTCTGTCCTTTGGGCAGATGACACCAAAGGAGATCTTTACTGCACAACAGCAAACACAGCATATCAACCCAAACACTTCATACTAAGTGTTAGCACAGTGGTGGAGGGCTGATAATGTGGGCTTGTTCTGCAGCCACAGGACCTGGCCATCTGGTAATTGAGTGGACCATGAACTCCTCTGTAGACCAAAGGATTCTAGAGTCAAATGTGAGGCCATATATCTGACGGCTGAAATCTGGACCAAACTGGGTAATGATGCAACAGGGCAATGATCCCAAAACACAGAAATACTATGAGGTACTGTTGTCACTTGCAAAGAAGGAAATTGGCACCAGAGTAAGAGTCCAAACTCTAGAAAAAATTTTCATTTTACTTCACAAATGAAATAAAAAACCAATGTTTCATGTTTAGGATCCTCATAGTGGAATCTGTTGCATTTTGTTTACTTGAGGTTAGATTTGAAAATTTTAGGACCTGATAAAGACCAGATCTGTCATGATTGAGGGTAGACTTCTGACCCACATGCAGAATCAGACCCGGAAACAACTGGTGAGTAACTACTTTTATTAGAAAATAACAATCTAAGGTTCTGCAGGAGATCCGTGGGTCTGGGTCCGATCGTCTGGAGGCAGAGAGAACAGGTTAATGGTCTGGCCAGAGGAGGGTAAAGTGCGATGGGGAATCCAGGGTTTTAAGCTTACGTCTTCTTGGGAGGCTTTCCGACGGAGGGGGGAGGCAGCGAGCAGAGGGCTGGAGCGGGCAGGCAGGAGAGGCTCAGAGCTGCAGACAGATTCACCGGTGGAAATGGACCAGATCCTGAACCTGAAACAGAGAACTTGGTGAGGGGTTGTCAACAGGCAGAGGTCTTTCTCGAAAGAATCACGAACGCTAGTGTTTCTGAAGGAGGCGTTAACGAGCTAGAGACTACCGTGGAGGGATAATCATCCGGCAGAGAGGAGAGGTCCAATGGCTCCTTAAATCCTCTCAACTGATGATCCAACTGGCTTCAGGCGTGCAGCTCCACTCCGGACCACTCCCCCCCACGGGAAGCCGAAGGGGAGAGAGGCCTTTCTTAAAGAAAAGGCCAAAACCTGACAAGATCATTTTTATTATGCCCTGATACATAACCCCCAAAAACTGAAAGAACGTAGATGTTTTTTTTCTGTGACGTACATGTGCAAGCTTGTTGTACTTGCAAAGGTGCTGTGCTGTTTTGGGTTAATAATGCAAATAAAGGTATATTATTCTTATGATGGGCAGTTTGTGTCCCACTCCTATCATTTATTGTTCTGTTACATCTAATTTATTTTCTTTTATTATTCTCCTAAACCCTTGGCAATGCAAAATACACCCAAAAAACTACAATGTATGAAAAAGATCAGTTAAGCTGTTTATTTTCTGTAGAATTATGAGACAAAAATCTGAAGAAGTACTATTACTACTAATGAGGATGAAAATTGCATATGCAATTGATGTATTATAATTATCAGTGATTTTGTTACAAAATGTCTACAGTATATTTATCTGTTAAGATATATTTGGCAATTATGTGTCTTGCATTTACTTTACAGATAACTAGAGAAATACTGTATAATTATTATAATGCTACTCTTTAGAGAGAGAGCCAGCTTGCAAAACAGTCCAAGCTGTGTAATTCTTTAATTATGGTTGTCAAATACATTATCTACATCTGTCAATCCTTGAGTCTCAAGTTTAATTAAAAAAAGAAAAAGCCAACAATACTTCTAGTCTTGACCTACACTCATCAGCTCTTGATAATATGAATGCTCCAAGACAATTCACTCCTCAATTAAACCAATTTTTTATCTAAATTAAACTATTATTATTATTATTATTATTATTGGGGCCTGCCAGCAGTGCATAGAAAGCAGTACAATGCCTTGCGAAGCAAGGCATTGTACTGCCTCATGCAATGCATGCAGGCACCTCTTACTCTACACCGAATAAGGTGTCTCTTTATTTATTATTCTTCCATTACCCTTAATGCAGCCCGAACCGGGCAAAGAACCCCCACAAATTTTATATCAGAACGACCGGCTCGGTCTCGGCATGAGGGCTACTACTTTTATTCACGTTTCGTGTTACTATGGCGACGTAATCGCCAAAAAACACGCAAAAATTTCGGAATGTTCGTGAAATTTTGTCAGTTACACTCTAACCTCACTAACGAGCTAGAGTGTGGAGCTGTCTGAGCACAACACATTTTTTAGCGAACAAACTGCTCC
>NC_051449.1:26007431-26010418 GCF_001649575.2 Kryptolebias marmoratus
CGTGCTCTAACTCTGCAATCATGTAACGTAGGAAGGTCAAACATCACAGCTATAACCCCCATTGGTCAGGGATCCATGCCAAGGAGTTCAAGGTCAAAAGGTCAAAGGTCAAGGTCACAACAGTCCGTGAGCTCCAACTCTGCAACCGTTTACAGTAGACAGATCAAACTGCAGAGGTGGAATCCTCTCCTCTCAAGGATCAGCACTTTATGATTCCTGTCTGCAACTGATCAGCTCTTGGAGCCATCTTGGTTCAGCACGGACGCACACCGTGGCAGGCCCCGTCAAAGTTTCTCCAGGAACTTTCTAGTTATTATTATTATTATGACATTTGAGGCTGTAGCTCCAGATACTTCCTGAATAACCCCAGATCTCAGGACAGAAATAAATAAAAAATGTAGATCCATTTAAACCAGGTCTCTTAAAAAGAATTCATATGTATGCCTAAAAACACAGAAGTAGTTGCAAAAGTTAGAGAAGTTTCTCCTTCTGTTATAGAAATGGGAAGAATTTTTATTCAGCTTTAAGCTAAGGTAAACAAATTGTATTAACACAAATTAATACATATCATCATAGCTACATATATCCATCCATCCATCCATCATCTGACATTTTATGCACTGCGACTTAGTCATAATGTGCGTGCACAGGGTAGGTAATTGATGTTACAGTATATAAGCACTTACTTTTTTTAACAAGTGTTCACAAAGATAAGTGCATTATAGTTATCATATATAATAAGGGTTTAACGAGACACTCGTTTCACAAGAGAAGACAAGACAAAATTGAAACAATATTTTGTCAGTTCAATTCGGAATATAAGTGCCAATTCACAACAAAAAAGTCAACTCAGGGCACTGTACAAAACCATTCACAAACAGTACATTTTAAAACATCAATTCATAAAAGTTACCTAAGGACGTCAGCAGACTGTTGAATCTTCTCCTTATCTCAATCTCCAATACTAAACAGCATAGAGGCAAAAATGGAAAGGAACAACTCTCTTTTAACAGAATAAAAAACCTCAAGCAGAACCAGGCTCAGTATGGGCGGCCATCTGCCTCAACCAGCTGGGGTCTGAGAGGACAGGAAAAGGACACAGACAAGAAACATAATGATTGGTCCAGGTGTAGTTCCTATTGGAAGCAAGTCAAAGAAAAACACAGGGTAAGGACAGCAATAATTACAAATACAAACATGGAGAGTGGAGTAATGACAGCAACAGAGTGAGGAAATGTGGTCAATTTGTCCTCTAGCAGTCTTTGTCAGGCTCGGTGGTGATGGACGCGTACCCAGAAAGCAGCCTCAAACTAAAAACTAAAGGAAAAAATGGGTTTATAAAATGAAAACAAAAGCTGACGAGGCAGCAGAACAAAACATAAACTAAAACCAGATACATGGATGAAACTCGGGAATTGACGGAAACAAAACTCTGAGGATACAAATCGGGGACACAGCACAAGGACAAATGACCAATGATCTGACAGAGTAGTGGAGGAAATGACAGAGTTTTAAACACAGAGGATAATGAGGTAAGTGGGAACAGGTGAATGATCATATTTACTGGCAGGTGGAGATGGGCGTGGCACGTAAACAGATGACAAAACTGTGGAGAGGTAGATGAGAATAAACACAGACACAAGAGACAAAGACAAAGACAGAAAGTACAAGAACCAAACTGACAAGATAACGGAATAAAATAAACAGTAAACTCAAAGTGAAACGTGCAGACAACAAACTGAAAACCAAAACCCAAATCCTGACAGTCTAAGCCTATAGCAGCATAACTAAGGGATAGCCCAGGAACCCAAGCCAACCCTAACTATAGGATTTGTCAAAAAGGAAAGTCTTAAGTTTAATCTTAAAAGTAGACAGGGTGTCAGCCTCACAGACATAAACTGGAAGTTAGTTCCACAAGAGAGGAGCCTGACAACAGAATTTTCATCACTTCTAGATGTAAACGTCTGGACTTACTTAGTTCAATTTAGTGTTTTCCACTAGGGCCAGGTCTGAGCAGGGAGTGGCTTTAGTCAGAGGCATCACCAGTACAGCTGCAATTAGAATAGGCTGTAACAGACTCATGTGATGTGAACTATTAATTGGACTTGTTATCATTTATCATGCACCTGCCATATTTTTAATTTTATTTGTAATGCTTGAACACATTTTAAAAGCTACTGAGTTATCACAAATGTAGTTATTCTGAGAAATTATTTATATCTTTATACCAATGCTTCTCTCTGTTTCCTGTTAACACTCTCCTGATAATTTCAACATTGATAATAAATCTAGTGTCTGGGTGCTCACAGTGGGTTTTGGATCCTGAAAGGTGTAATCTGGCCTTGGTGCTGACACCATTTATGTCTGTTTACAAAAATGCCATCAAACCCATTTTCTGTCTGAATCACATTCTTCAATTGAACTATTTATCAATGTTTTTGTCCATCCCGTTCTTTTTTCGAATTTTGTGTTTGTCAGCATTCCCACAATTTTATTTGTACAACTTGTTTAAAAATCTGTTCTGCTCCTTTGCACTAGACCATTTAATTTTCTCTTTGACATATCTTTCTCAGTCCAATTAGCCTTTTTTCTTTGTACTTAAAATGGCATAGCTTCTAATATTTTTATATAATCTACTTTTGTATGAGAAGGGAATCTTTAGTCTAATAATTAACAATATATAAGCTGATATGAAGCACCTGCAGATGCAGGGTCTGAGAGGACCATCATGTCAACATATTGGTGTTCTAGCCTTAAATCTGTTGCTTACTTTTAAGTTGCTTTAAATTTTTTATTTATTCCATTTTCAACCCATAAATATTTGTCAAATTTCTCCATATTTTTAATTTATTCAAATATTAGTACCTGTAAAACTAACAGATGCATAGCCATTTTTGGTAGGCTAACGTTGACTGGCAGTGGCCAGTATATATATATATATATATATATATATATATATATATATATATATATATATATATATATAT
>NC_051449.1:26010553-26015555 GCF_001649575.2 Kryptolebias marmoratus
TTTTTTTTTTTTTTTTTTTAAAGAACAGGCCTAATGCTGAGTTCACACGGTGATTTGTCAACTTTGAATCTGAAAAATTAAAATTTAAACCTCTCATTACAAAAGAGTCGATCAAACTTTGAGGTGGAGGTGAATCAGACTGAACCCTTCAGTGAAAATCACCCCTCTGTTCTTCAAACAAGTTGTTGAATTATCTTTGTGGTCATCAGCACGAAGAACGTTTGGCTGAGATAAAAATATTAATGAAACCCTCACAGAAGTTTCACTCTGATGTCCTGAGAGTTTCCATGACTCTCAAAAGCCTGTTGGATCACATCACAGCTGCAAAGTGTCTGCCTGAATTTACTTGATCCAGATTATCTTATTTTTTTTCTGCTGTATTTTACACTAAAATGTTTGTAACTGTTTGAATTTTCATTTAGTTTTTTTTTTCTTATGATAACCTGTGGTAAAATGTTTTCATCAGAAATCAGTACAAAATAGTGATTTTTAAAGGATATTAAAAAATGAATAAAAATCTTTTAATTAAAAAAATCTAGTAAACAGTTTGCTCTGACTGATAAAAAAGATATATTAAGAAAAGTGAATTCATATTTCTGTATGAATATGTTAATATAATCAATCTGAATAACATGGCAAATGTAGTTTGTTAAAAAGAAAACAAAAAAACACAGTTGGCCTTGATCAGGTTTTTAACTTTGGTCCCGTGTGAGAATGAGTTGGACCTCCTTGAGTTCAACGATTACACAGCTTTCTGAAGAAATTCTTTTTTGTAGCACTTTGGGATTTTAATATTTTTTTTAAATATGAAAGGTGTTGTAAGGTAAGGTATTATTATTATCAATTAGACATTTTCCTTTAAAATATTGTTCAAGTCCTGTCTTGTGACATGAGTGTCCCATTACATCTCTACTTTTCACAAAGTAATGTTTGCTGTTTGGCTTTCTCTTTGGTATGTAACATGCTTTTATCTTTTCTGACCATCTTTCCACATTATCTGACCATGTCCTCTACTATCTTCACCCCATCGTCTCTTTGCATCACCTTGTCCAGGAAATGACATATAATTTCCACTGTTCACATTACCCTTTGTCGCGCCTCACACCTGAATTGTTCTCCCAGATACTCTGGTAAAACTCATCCCACTAATCATCATGTTTATTTTGCCCTGTTTCTGTCTTTCTCTATTTCTATCACTTTCAGTTTAAACAAAAACAAAAGTTAGCTTTTAGTTTTGTGTCACTTAAAAGTGAAGTTGAGTGAAAAACCTGTAAACAGCTTTAGTGCACCTAAACCCCTAAAACTTCATTTTGTAAGGTGTTTAGGTTGAGTAAGGTCTAGTACATGATAGTAGTGCTGACATTTCAGTGTCTATCATTATCCAAAACAACAACAGGCTTTTACTGGGTAAACAAGGTTATAGCACATCATTCCATTAGTACAAAATCATTTTATGCTGTGGTAAAGATACTGATGCTAATGTGTTTGAGTCAAACATAATTATATGTAATAATCTGGTAAAAACATGGAGGTAGATGATCCACTGTGGTGACCCCTGCAGGGAGCAGCTAAAAGAAGAACAGAAATCTAGTAGAAACATGTTTATTGTTTTAGACGGAACATTACATTAGGCTATGTTATATTTTCTATCCATCATCCATCCATCCAACCATTCATCCATCCATCCATCCATGTTTAGCTGCTTAACTGTGGTCAAACTGCAGAATCAACAGGTTTAAGAGGGGAATCCAGACATTCCTCTCCCTAGCAGCACTCTCCAGTTCTCCCAGGGTGATCCCAAAGTGTTTCCAGTCTGTTTTTTTTTTTTTGTTTTTCTGGCAGTAATGGAGCCTCTTGGATCTTTTTCCATGGTGTCCATTATGTTTAAAAATGTGACAGATTGTGTGATCAGAAAGGGATGTACCTTGGCCTTGAAGTTCAGCCTGAATGATTTTGGATAGCTTTCTTGCTCTTTTTCTTCCTTCTACATTATCTGTCTGATCAAGCTGGAGTTGCATTTCCTCTTTCACCCTGAAGGTTGGCTACAGTCCCATGAACTTTCTATTTAAAAAAAATAATCTTGTTAGCTGTGATCAGAGAAACATGAAGTTGCTTTGAGATTGTCTTGTAGCCTTTACCTTTAACATAAATATCTATATTCTTCTTTCTAAGCCCCTTAGACAGCTCAGGCCTTTACTTTCTCTGCTCCATGTTTAATGTGGTGCACACAATTATGCTAAACCCCCTAGTGGTTGTTCGTTCTTTTTAATTAGGCTGAATGGCTGATGGAAAGCTTGAAGGCTCTTGTAATAGTAATTATGTCAAGATTTGTGGAAAAATGGGGCTCTGCAGGCTGAGACAGAGGAACTTGATTACTCTATGCTATTAAATATTTATAAATGAAAATAAAAAGCTGACAGGGCAACAGGCAAATACAATACAACCAATATTATGTAGGACACAGGTAGCATAAACAAAGTATGACCAACTAAAGATTTCATGAGAACTGAAAGAATAAATACTGAGGAAGATTAAGAAAAAATGGACGAAAGACAGGTAAGAGATGAGGAGCAGGACTGACTGTGGGGATGAGATGGAGAATGACCGTGGGGAGCAGCAAAACAACAAAAAGAGTATCAGAAAGAAACGAGAAACATGATGAAAAAAAATGAACTGAATAAACAATAACAAAGTGAACAAAACCACCACAAAAACAAAACAAAAATTCTCAGGATCAAGACAGTAGCCTCAGGCTCCTGACATCCCAAAAAATAAATAACAAAATGTTAATTCCACTCCACATCAAGTGGGAGGAGGGGGACCTGAAGGGAGGGACCAGGCAAAAAAAAAACAAAAAAAAAACACAAAAAACACACACACACACATATATATATATATATATATATATATATATATATATATATATATATATACAAAACAAAAAACCTTCCATCTCGCCCTATTTGTTCCACATGGGCGGAGGAACAAATAGGGCTCACTTTGGTCCTCTACCAAAGGCCTGGCAGCTTGAGGGTTCTGTGCAGTATCTTAGCTGTTCCTAGGACTGTGCTCTTCTGGATAGAGATCTCTGAGGTTGTTCCTAGGATCTGTTGTAGCCATTCTTCCAGTTTGGGGGTCACAACACAGAGTGCCCAAGTGACCACTGTTACCACTGAGGCCTTGACTTTACACAAATTCTCCATTTCCTTTTTCAGCCCTTAGTATTTCTCGAGCTTCTTGTGCTCCTTCTTGCTGATGTTACAGTCACTTGGGACTGCTACATCCTCCATCACTGCTTTCTTCTGTATCTTCTCTATCATCACATTATCCGGTTGGTTAGCCATCACCTGTTTGTCAGTCTGGATCTGAAAGTCCCACAGTATCTTAGGTCTGCCATTCTCCACCAGCCTTAGTGGAGTCTCCCACTTTGACTGTGGGACTTCCACTCCATACTCAGTACAGATATTCCTGTACACTATTCCAGCCACCACGTTATGGCGTTCCATGTACTCTTTGCCTGCCTGCATCGTACATCCTGCTTTTATGTGCTGGACTGTCTCAGGGGCATCTTTACACAGCCTGTATCTTGGGTCCTGCCTGGTATGATAGATCCCAGCCTCTATTGCTCTTGTGCTGCCATGATTAGTGCCTCTGTGCTGTCTTTTCTAGCCACTGGTAGGATTTCTTGATATCAGTCACTTCCTCAATCTGCCAGTGGTACATGCGGTGCAGGGGCTTATCTTTCCATGAGGGTTCCTCTTTCTCCTCTTCCACATTGGGTTTCTGCTGCCTGAGACATTCACTTAGCAGATCATCATTGGGGGCTTTCTTTCTGATGTACTCCAGAATCTTGGTTGTTTCATCCTGTGTAGTGGCTCTGATGCTCACTAGTCCTCTGCCTCCCTCCTTTCTCTTAGTGTACAGTCTCAGGGTGCTGGACTTAGGGTGAAACCCTCCGTGCATTGTGAGGAGCTTTTGTGTCTTGATGTCAGTGGCCTCTATCTCCTTCTTTGGCCAGGTTATTATAGCAGCAGGGTATCTGATGACTGGCACCGCATGTGTTGATGGCTTGGACTTTGTTCTTACCATTCAGCTAGCTCTTCAGGACCTGATTGGCACCGCATATGTGTTGATGACTTGGACTTTGTTCTTACCATTCAGCTTGCTCTTCAGGATCTGCCTTACTCCCTGTAGGTACTTGGTTGTGACTGACTTCTTTACAGCCTCATCCTGGTTGCCATTTATCTGCAGGATTCCAAGGTACTTGTAGCTGTCTTGTACAACCTTAATGTTGCCTTCAGGTAGTTCAATCCCTTCAGTTGTGATCACCTTGCCCCTCTTGGACACCATTCGGCTGCACTTATCAAGTCTGAATGACATACCAATGGCCTTGCCATATATCCTGGTGAGGTGGATTTGTGAGTTGATCTCTTGCTCACTTTTAGCATACACCTTGATGTCATCCATGTAGAGGAGGTGACTGATGACTGTCCCGCTTTGAAACCAGTATCCATAGCCACTCTTTGCAATCATCTGTCTGATGGGGCTCAGGCCCATGCAGAACAGGAGTGCGGACAAAGCATCACCTTGGTATATGCCGCATTTGATGCGGACACTTCTGCAATTGGCTTTGAATTGGCCTCTACAGTTGTCTTCCACATTCCCATTGAGTTCTCAATGAAGACTTAGTATCCTTTGTTGATGTTTTGTGTGTGTCTGTATATATATATATATATATATATATATATAATAATTCCCTTTTCACCCTCCGCGGGTGGTCTTTGTTTCATCCTCTGAGCTCGGGTCCTCTACCAGAGGCCTGGGAGCTTGAGGGTTCTGCGCAGTATCTTGGCTGTGCCTAGAACTGCACATTTCTGGACTGAGATGTCTGATGTTGTTCCTGGGATCTGTTCTAGCCACTGCTCCAGTTTGGGGGTGACTGCCCCGAGGGCCCCGATGACCACAGGCACCACTGTGGTCTTTACCTTCCAGGCCTTTTCCA
>NC_051449.1:26016917-26023945 GCF_001649575.2 Kryptolebias marmoratus
TGACATGAGCTTCCATGTTGTAGAGAGACAGGTTATTGGCCGATAGTTGGATGGGACTAAACCTTTTGAGGGATCCTTCTGGATCAGGATTGTGCGCCCTTCAGTTAACCATTCAGGGTGGGTCCCATTTTTTAGCTGCTGGTTCATTTGAGCTGCCAGTCACTCGTGGAGGGCAGTGAGTTTCTTCAGCCAGTAGGCATGGATCATGTCAGGTCCTGGTGCTGTCCAGTTTTTCATACCTGAGACTCTTTCTTGGACTTCTGCCATTGTGATAGTTACCAGGGCTTGCTCAGCGAGGTTTCTGTGGTCATCTCTACGAGTGTTTTTGTGGTGACCACAAGAACAAGGTGATCGCAATATATATATATATATATATATATATATATATATATATATATATATATATATATATATTTACAATTCTAGAAATATGATTAAATAGGGACATCAGAATACATTTTTCAACAGTAATAACTTAAAAGCCAAAGTGTTTGGGAATATTTTCTGTTCATGAAGATAATTACATACTGTAGGTTAAGGTGCAGCATTCATAATGCAACTAGTGAAATGAAAACAAACAGCATGAAGCTGAAAGACAATGAACTCAGGCTATTTCAGAGCTAATTCAGCCTGTGTGTGCTGCAGGCTGCTGCTCTGATAATTAGTCTCTACCATCTGTGTCTTAAAGGGGGGCAGTCCCTGCCTTCAGCTATATCTGCCTGTAAAGCAGCTCATGCTTCTCTGCTGCTGGGAAAGAAATTACTATCCTTACATGACTAACTTACTGAGTCAAAAAGTTAAAAATGACTTCTTCTAGAAACCTAGAAATATTTTAGCACAATGTGTCAGTGTACCTTAAGGTTTGTTCTACAGGTTGCAACATATATATATATATATAAACATTTGAATGCCACCAGTTTTTTAAGCATTCTTTGATTATACAAAAATCACTTTGTCCAGTTTTCTCTTTATTCTGTATTGTGGATTTAAAACCATTAACACTGTTATTACATTTAAAGTAATAAATGCATGTTTTTTTTTTAAATAAAAACAGCTGTGTTTATTAAAACTATTGTATAACAGTTAAAAGACTTCAGAAATGTACAGTGCCTATAAAAGGTATGTTTGTTTTTATTACTCTCATAAATCAATCACAGTCAATATAAATTGGCCTTTACAAAATAATAATAAAAACATACTTTTTCAATTTCAAAAGGAAATCAGATTATATTAAGAAATACATAAATATATGTAATATAAAAGAAGAGATTGCATAAATATTTATCCCCTTTAAAGTGACTGTCCTAACTGATCCTAATTAAAATGTTAAAAAATTACAAGTTGGGATGGATACAAAATGATTTCTACTGCCCTAAACATCCCCAGGAGTTCTGTTATATCCATCATCAAGAGCAGGTCGTCCTTCAATTTGAGTGACTGTTCATAAAGGAGAATATTGAGAGAGACCACCAAGACACCTGTGAGCACTCTGAAGGAGTTCCAAGCTTCAGCAGGTGAGCTGGGAGAGACAGTACATATAACCAATGTTGCCTTGGTTCTTCACCAGTCTCAGCGTCATGGGGGAGTGCCAAAGAGAAAACCACTGTTGAAGAAAACTCAGTATTATTTATTCTACTCGACTAGAGTAAAAGTTGTCAAGACTTATTACCTTTATTTTATTGATGCTGCTGAAAACTAGTTAAAACTTTTTTAACAAGTGCTTTAGCATGGAAAATGTCAAAATCTTTCCAGAGCTGAAAAGTGAAGAGAAATGGATCAATAATAATGAAAACGTTCTCTTCATCCGGGCCATAATTATTGTGCAGTCATCTAACCACTGACTTTGTTTCAGAAGCAGCCATATGGTCCTTCTCATCTATGTTAATGATGTCAGAGAAGGTAATAAAAACTCAGAGAATGATTGATCTTGAAAGTGTCATTTAGAACACTGGTTTTCTTGCAGATAAATAAAATAATAATTAAACAATTCTCAAGTGAGCAAAAACCGTATAATGTATCTGCAGAACACAGCTAAAGACATGCAAACAAACACTACTATAACTAAAAAGAAGTATAGATCACATACAGTTTACAGCTTTCAGGTAGCCTAACATCTCGTTTTCTTGGTTACCTAGAACAACAACAAAAAATTGTTGTACTATATCGCTGACAGTACCATGTAACTAAAGCTAAAGTCACAAAGTCGGCTCTCATTCACATGGTTGCGTGACAAAAATTGCATCATTTTGTTCTAGTAGCAGAAATATGTGTTAAGGATGTCAAAATATTTAAAAAGTAATTTTTTTTCTGCATTCCTAAAAAACGTTGCTCAACACACTGACTGTTGATGAATCCAGCAAGCTCAGGCACAAGTTCTATCTTTCACAGAACATCCATTTTCTGCAGGACATCATTGCTGTTGTCCTGATGGAACATAGCAAAATGCTCTGCAGAACCCGTGAGTGGATGGCTGCCTTCATCTGCTTGCACCTTAGAGCAATTCAACCAAGGCTTATTCAAATGTGTTCCCTCTGAAGATTCTTTAATTATATCTGAGGTATGGTCCAATAACAATCCTTGAAAAGGATGGAAAGTCACTGATTGTCTACAGTTGGTATGTAGTGCCAACTCTCTTGCATAGTCATATATTTCTACATTTGGAAAGTTCTTCCATGACAGCAAAAGATACATGAAATCGTTTGGACGCTCAGCTCCTAAGTTAAATTTCACAGATCACACAACCCCACAGGGGCAATTGATTACACCCTGGCCACTTGTAAGACAGAGCAAGTATGTTTTACTAATCTTTTAATAGTGGTGTTTGAGAACTGATTTAAGATCTAAAAACATGTTTAAAATGAAAATATAAATAACATAATACTATGAAACTGAAACACTAAAATACAATGTTATTTCATGTAACTCTATTAAACATTTTCTCCAAAAGTCTGAGGACAAAATCCATCTTTAAGTCTTTGCTGTCCAAACCATACTTTTTGTATAGAGCCCTTACTTCCTCTTCCTGTTGCGAAAATTAATTTTAAGCCAATTTTTGTACTTTTCCACTTTTTATTCACACTGTCAGTAAAAACTGATGCACACTGCAATCAGAATTCACCCTAAAGTTCAGAAGCTTATCTGCTAGCTGCTCCTCAGTCACCTTTTGCTCTTTAGTGTCCTTTAAAATTTGCATTGTCAATGTCAATTTTATGTCAGGAGCGGTGGAGGCAGAGACGAACCCAGAACGCAGACTCATACGGAAAGTAAAAACTAATTTAATAAATAACGAAAAATAAGCAAAACAAAAGCTGACGTGGCAGCAACTAAAACTTAACAAAAATCCAAATACATAACAAGGTAAGGCAACAAGGAAACACGGGGAGCGAAGGCAAACAACAAACAATGATCCAACGACTAGTGGGAGAAATGACCGGGTATTTGAGTGCTGAGGGTAATCAGGTAAGTGGAGACAGGTGACATGATTAATATTGCTCACAGGTGGAGATGGGAGTGACAGGTAACCAGATGACTAAGCTGGGGGAATGAAAATGAAAACAAACACAGACACATGAGACAAGAGCAGAAGAAAACACGAACCAAACTACAAGATAACAGAAAATAATAAACACCAACTGAAACATAAAGCAACTAACTGAAAACCAAAAACCCAAATCCTGACATTTTATTTATATAGCACATTTAAAAACAGCAGTAGTTGACCAAAGTGCTTCACAATTTACGCCAACCGTCAAGCATAGAACAAGATTAAAACAAAAAAAATTTAAACACAGAAATGTAAACAGTAAACAGAAAACAAATTGAGTAAAAGTATCATAAAACTATAATTCAAACTGTATTAAAAGCCAGTGAAAACAGATGTGTTTTTAAAAGAGATTTAAAAAGAGGAAGGGAAGATGCCTGTCTAATGTCAGAGGACAGATTGTTCCAAAGTTTAGGAGCCACTGCAGAAAAAGCCTAATCTCCTCTGAGCTTCATCCTGGTGTTTGGGACAACCAATAACATCGGCTCAGATGGTCTCAGTACCCGTGAAGGAGCATAAGGCTAAAGCAGGTCAGAGAGATACAAGGGTGCCAGTCCATGTAGGCATTTATAAGTCATTAAAAGAATTTTAAAATCTATTCTATAACACACAGGGAGCCAGTGAAGGGAGGATAAAACTGGTGAAATGTGCTCAAACCCACGAGTTCCTGTAAAAAAGCCAAACCGCAGCATCCTGAACAAGTTTCAGGCGTGAAAGGGAGACCTGACTAACTTCAACATAAAGTGCATTAGAATAATCAAGTCTGGTTGTAATGAAGGCATGAACTACTTTCTCAAGGTCTGGTCTGGTTAAGACTTAAGGCTTACGTTTAGCTATCTGCCTCAACTGGAAGAAACTCTTTTTTTTTAAGGCAAAGTTGATCTGCTTATCAAACTTAAAACCAGAGTCTAAAAACATCCCCAGGTTAGACACAGACTGTTTAAGATACGGCTCAAGAGAGCCAAGATTCTCAGGGAGAGATCCTGACATAGAGCTAGGGCTGAACAAAATCACTTCAGTTAAAAAATGTGATGCCATCCAGGCCTTAATATCATCCAGACATTTCAACAGAGGATCTATTGAACAATTAAAACGTTTTCAGATAAATGGATAAATCTGGCAATCATCAGCGTAACAATAAAAGGAAAGACCGTGCTTCCTTATAATAGACCCCAGAGGAAGCAGGTATAATGAAAATAAAAGTGGCCCCAGGATCGAACCCTGCAGAACTCTGCATATAAAAGGTGCTGAAGTGGAAAAAATGTTACCAATATTAACACAAAAGCGTCCGTAACTAAGGTAAGAGCGAAACCATTCTAACGCTGCTCCTGTAATCTCTACCCAGTGTTCTAACAGCAATAAAAGGATCCTGTGATCAACAGTATCAGAAGCTGCTGTAAGATCCAGCAGCACAAGGATCACAAACTGACCAGAGTCATTTGTTAAAAAGATGTCATTAAAAACCCTTATTAAAGTTGTTTCGGTGCTGTGTAAGTGTTTAAAACCAGACTGGAAGATTTCAGAAACTCCATTCTCATTTAAAAACTTTATTAATTAAAAAAAAATTCTCTAAGATTTTAGAAAGAAATGGGAGTTTGGAAATAGGTCTGAAATTTGAACAAACTGAAGGGTCAGGTCCAGGTTTTTTTAATTAATGGATTTACTACTGCATGTTTTAAAACATCAGGAAAACACTGGTAGTAATACTGCTATTTATAATAGCAAGAACAGAAGGTCCAATAGAAGGTAAAACAGTTTTAAAAAATGATGCAGGGATAGGGTCAACAGGTGAACCTGTGGGTTTCATATGACCAACAATGTTCTCGAGAAAGGGAAGCAAAGTAGGCTCAAACTGATCAATGTTTTTGGACTTCAGCAAATTCTGTGTTCAAGACTACAACTGAACGAGCTGATGCCACTTATGTGGCAACATCATCTCAGAACTGATTTTTGTCCACATGACCATAATCTTCAGGGATGCCTGACTTACCTGAATGTGAGTTTTACATATAAAGAACACTGCAATAAAATATGTAAATACATGCCCCAACGAAAGAAAATTATTGCCTATAATAAAATAGTTGTATATTCTTACTGAGTTCCATTACAAAAAAGTAGGAAACAAAAACATAAACTAAATGTAAAGATCTGTGGATACAAAATTACATTAGGTTATGAATGATTGCAAAAGAACATTTTATACTTGTGGATGAAAAAGGTTTTATGACTACTTGCAAATAAGAACATTTTAGTTTGACTGCCGAATCACAAGGTCTTCACGTCTTTGCTTCTAAACTGGGCAATCAGGCAATTTGGGTCATGAAACCCCTCTTCAGTGATTGGTCCTTCGGTTCATGAACGCTTGGATTCTGGGCAATTTCTGGAAGCTGATTGAGTCGTGGTGTCAGGATTTGGGTTTTGTTTTGGTTATTCTTTGAGGTTTCTTTTGTATTTGGGGTTATTGTTTTCATGTTTTGTCTTTGTATAGTTTCTGCTTCTTGTGTTCCTGTCATTATTCACTTCTCCTCAGTCAGTCACTTGTTTACTTGCAACGCCCATCTCCACCTGCTCCTAGTTTGTAATTACTCACCTGTGCCCACTTTCCCTAAATACCCTCTACTTTAAAATCTGGTCATTTCCTCAATTTACTCGCTGTTCTATTGTCGCTTATAAGTGCAGTCTGGTTCCTCCCGTCTTGCTTTGTCTTGTCGTTTTTGCCACGTTTTGTATTTTTGTCATTGTTTGGTTTTGCTGCCTCGTCAGCTTTTTGTTTTTGTTCTTCTATTTAAAAATAAATTATTTTATTTTCTTTGTAACCAAGATGAGTCTGTGCATTGGGTCCTCTGCTCTCTCTGCCCAACCTGTATTTGTATATACATGAATTATGAGCCCCCATGTAGGTATATACTCTTTGTTTTGCATTTTACTTCTGCCACAACTTCATCTAGGTAGGTAGGTAGGTAGGTACATTTATTTATATAGCACTTTTCAGCACGAGGCGACTCAAAGTGCTTTACAACACAAGTACAAAATTACAGACAGAGTTACAGAACATGACAAGATAACTAAGCTAAAACATGACAATGCTAACAAGGTACAGGATAACTAAACTACTAAAACATGATATTACTGAACCAAGGCACGAATAATCTAGCTAACAGTGAATATGATAACTAATTGTACAGTAACTAAGCTAAGTGTACAAGAAGGCTAAATAATATAAAACGTGACAATGCTAAAACTAAAACTAACGGTACCGAACTATCTAAAAGTACCCCAGGGCCGCTATACAGCCTAAGTAAAACCAGACATATCTAAGCATGAGCTAAGACAGTCAAAAATAGTAGCTAAACTAAACAGATCTAAACATGACTAAATGTACAGAACTAAACTAAGTGTACAGGGGGGGAGAGAGATGACAGAAACGAGTGCGACAGCAGAATGAGTATGAGAATGTGTATGTTTGTTTCCAGACGGTAGGAGGCGG
>NC_051449.1:26024773-26032734 GCF_001649575.2 Kryptolebias marmoratus
AAAAAAAAAAAAAAAAAAAAAAAAATCTCAGGCATTGTACTCTGTTGAACTAAGACATTTCTCTTGTTTTAAGTTCTTTATTCCAACATTATTTTGGAAAATCCAGCACAGATCCATTACAACAACAAGTGGATTATATCCGAGCGGAGGAAACTGGGGAAGACAAGGAAGAGGAAATTATGCCCAAAGATTTCAACAGCCCCCAGGACCCTGTCATAACTGTGAACAGTTTGGTTATTTTGCTAGAGGATATGCCAGACCCTTTGGTGGTTACAACAATCAAGGAGAAGGTTTCAGGGGCCAACCAGCACAAGCACAGGGACCAGTCAACCCCAACAGTGGCCCAAAACCCGGGTTTAGGACAGCCTGGAGGACCCCAGTAGGAGGTGTCAGCTGGTAGTTTCAGGACCCGAACAAGATCCAACCGCAGTGGTAAAGGTACATGGTGAACCATTAAAAATGTTGATTGACAGCGGAGCTGCCTTTATATGTGTTCGGTCTGAAGATGCTATACTTCTCCCCATGTCCGGCAAGTTTGCACGGACAATCGGGTTTGAGGGTAAAAAACAGCTGATCCCTTTCAGTAGACCAATAGACATTGCCTACGGTGACCAAAGGACAACAATACCCATACTGGTGTCAGAGCACACTCCCATTGGACTCTTGGGGAGAGATGCTTTGTGTAAATTAAACTGTACTATAAGGTGCGGGTGCACACCTGACAGCTGTCATGTTGAAATACCGTGTGACGCTGATCGACAATTACCAATGATGACAGAAACTCTTCAGTATGTTGGATTGGGGACCTCACTCAGGACCTCATGGAACCAGCCAGAGAGTGGGAGAAATTCATTGTGGCAAATATGTCTGGGGCTAGGGTACCTGAGTATCCTCCGCACTGTACACTCAAGTATTTTAAAACTGTTCCCCAAGCAGACATGGATGAGTGCCTAAACCAGCAGCCACAACAGGTCCAGTTGAGTTTGAGTTGTATTATTCTGGGACCACAAGGGGCAGCCATGAAAATCAATCCCAATGATTATCTCAAGGAACAACATGAAGTCAAACACAGCATTCCACATGTGACTCTGATGGTAGCAGATGGCTATGAACAAAAACATGTGGGTAACATGATGGCTGAATCCAAGAAAATCATCTTTAAACCACTGAAAGAGAACATAAAGGTCTGGAGAAGCGAGGATCAACAATACTTAAAAATCATGATTTCTTCTCATGGTTTAGGGCGACCTCAGGTGGTGCAAATTATGCATGAATCCATCTGCAACCTCCAATCATGTTTAGATAAGTTGAAAGCAGAAATGTTACAACAGGTTCCAGAGTGTTTATGGTCACAACAAAGCACAGACATTGGACTGGTGAAGTCAGCCCAACCTGTAACTGTACAACTCAAACCGGGAGCTAAGCCTCCATGGAGGAACCAATATCCAAGGAAGGAAGAAGCGGTTGGTGGAATTGCATCACAAATTGAAGGACTGCTATGAGCAAATATCTTGAAGACAACTCAAAAATCCAGAAAGCAACACTCCTTTGTTGCCTGTGAAAAAGCCAGACAACTCCTATTGTCTGGTGCACGATTTGAGGGCCGTGAACAAGGTAGTGACTGATTTTCCAGCAAATGTACCTGACCCTCATACTTTGCTTGCACAGATTCCTCCAGATGCTACATATTTCACGGTACTGGATTTGTGTGGAGCTTTCTTTAGTATCCCTCTCAGTGTTGAAACTCAAGGGTTGTTTGGTTTCACATATCAGGGACAGTTTTATCAATATCAAAGACTTCCCATGGGATTTAAACACAGCCCCCACATTTTTAACAAAGTTTTAAAAGCTAAAAGCTGGGCATAGGTCAATTGCTAGACAGTGTGGTCATCCAGTATGTTGACGATATTATTATTTGTTGGGTAACATTGCAGCAGATGAGGCAGCCAAGACTGTTACAGGAGCTCAAACAGGTCAAGTTTTGTTGGTAACACACAAAGTTGACCTGGAAGATAAGATCATATTGAGAGACATGAGCTTAATGCAGGAGGCTGTTCATGGCATTGACAAACAGCTTTAGATTGACAGAGGTGCCAGTCAGGATGTGTCTGGCCTCTGGAGAAACCATGAAGGCCTGGTGGTGGCGCCACCAGACCTATTAGGTCTGCTAATCCAGGAAGCACATGGGCAAGCCCATGTTGCAAGGGGGGAAGTTAAAAGGAAAATCACAAGTGAATATGGTTTTTGGGCACCATATCTGCTACAACATATTGACCACACAATTGGAAGATGTGCTATTTGTTTAAAAAATAATGTCAGGAGAGGAATAATGATTCCCCCTGGTCACATTCCAACTCTAAAAGGTCCCATGAAAGAGCTGGTAATAGATTTTGTGGACATGATTAACCCTCTCAGGCTCAAATTAAGTTTTAGTAACAGGAAAAATCAGATATTTGGGGAAATTATCATCTGAGTAAAATAAGGCTCATTAAATATGAATGTGGAGTAATTAGGTATATGCAATTCGCTGTTGCAAATCTGCAACGTCTGCCTTGAGAGGGTTAAACCAGTAGGGGGTAAAAGGTACACGTTGGTGGTCATAGACAGGTTTTCACAGTGGCCAGAAGCCTGCCCTACAAAACGGAAAGATGCCCGGTCTGTTGCTTACTTTCTGTGTTGTGAGGTAATACCCAGATGGGGCATACCGAAGAGAATTTCATCACATAATGGTAAGGAGTTTGTGGATAAAACTGTAAAGCTGATCCTACAAAAGTTAGGAATCAAACAACGCCTTGGAGCTGTTTATCACCCACAGAGCCAAGGAATTTGCAAAAAAATGAATGGCATGTTGAAAAACCGCCTGGCAAAAATCTGTCAACACACAGGTCTGAGCTGGGTGGCTGGTCTTCCATTGGCTCTGATGGTATGTCGTTCAGGTGGACTTCGAGATTTATGAATGACACCTCATGAATTGGTTACAGGTAGACAAATGCCTACACCTATTTTGCGAACAGGCGGCAAAGGACCAAGTTTATCTTTGTTGGAAGATGAGGTGAAGGCATATGTGAACTATTTAGTTAGTCTACACAGGAACATTTCCACATATGTCATTGACAGGCAAAAACAAGAAGAAGTGTCAGAGAAAACTGCTAAACAAAAAAGTGATGTTTTGCAGCCAGGTAAAAGTTTTTGTAAAGGTGTTCAGGAGAAAATGGTTCAATGAACGACTTGAAGGACCATTTGAAGAGGTTCGTAGCACAGGGAAAGCAGTACAAGTCAAAGGTTGTCCTACGTGGTGTCATCTGTCACATTGTGTCAAAGTACTGACAGAAGACACCTTGTCCCCAGGTACAAAGAGCTAAGGACTCAGTAGGACAAGAGGAAACACAGGAGAATGGACAAGATCAACTTCCAAATGGGCCTAATGATGGCCCAGACATTCCTGTTGCTGATGTATCAGGCCCCAATGGTGATGGGGAGAACTTCCCAATCCATGAACAGGAAAGGGGGTTTGATGCCATTGATTTACAACATGTACCAGACACAACAGAGCCAATATCTCCAGAGTGCGGTTCAATCGAGAGTCCAGAGAGCAGCAACGACATCCCAGGACAAACAAGAGAACCAGAGGTATCAAGCTGACCAGGCCAAAAAGGTATCAGAACTGTAGCTGAGGTGCCCCTGACCAAGTGGGCTCTACTTCCGTGCCAGTGTACCAAACGGAACTTGGAAAGACATCTTAGGCCTCAGTGGATTGACAATCATGGGAGACTTGTTAATTTATCAGACACTTCCCGTCCCAGGAAGTACACGTTGCTTTCTGTTGCCAGGTTTCAGTGAGGAACATAAAATCTAGTTTACGGTCAGAGATGATATCCTGCACAAGATCCCCCTTACTCATAAGTGAGTTTTGTTGTGACTGACAACCGTGTTAGCTGACCGAGCTAGGCGGGCCAACACGCTGTGATCAACACGGCGACCCATTCTCCTTGGTAGACGATGAGCAGTAGACCAAGTAGATTTAATGGAGTTGGGTCCGTCACAGCAGAAGATGAATGTACATTCAGTGAATGTATTTCAGACGGGGCAGATGAAAGATGTCTCGGTGCAGAAACAGAGCCGATGGTGGTGGTCCACGCAGATATAACCGGAGCTTATGAAGCTCAGCAGCAGAGTACTGGAGCAGCGCCTTCGTTGGGTGATGGGTCAAAAACAGAATAATCCAGGCAAGTACAAGCCAAACATAGCAGGTCAAAATCATAGTCGGAGACATGTCAGCAGGTAGGCTGAAGGTCTTCGTTCAGACAGAACAGAACAAAACAGAACAGAAATATGCCAAAAATAAAGCCGGGGAGCAGCGGCTGCAAAAACGCGTCAGCGTTCACTCACGTCCCAAAGAGACGGAAACGCATATCTCTAACATATGGTTGGACTGGTTGTTGTCATATGGCGTTCCTAAAACTGCGATATGATGTTTTTACCATGCAGCGCGGTGTTCCACCGGACAATGTTCAACTCACTTCTGTTCCTGGTAATAGACTGAAGAGAGCATTGGCACAATTTCACAATCTTGAGTCCTATCATTGGAGAATATCCTTGGGTGAAAAATGGGCGATAGGACTGTTTCCACACTATGGTGTCACCTTCTTGGCTGCTCACATCGATAACATAACTTATACTCTACAAGGGTTTGCAAATGAGACCATCAAGGGATTTCAGTATTTAACTGACACTCAAAGAAGCCATAGATTGACGCTGTTAAAACACGATATGGCATTAGATTATATTTTGGCTTAACAAGGTGGCTTGTGTGTTGCTTTGAATCTAACAGGAGAAGCTTGCTATATTCTAGTTCCTGATAGCTCAGATAACATTACCAGTGTGATAGACGCACTGAAAGTCATAAGGGATGCATTTGGCCCATCTGAAGGAGCAGGATGGTCTGCCAACGCTTGGCTACAAGAAAAATTTGGATCATTTGGTGCTATGTTGGTTGTTTATGTTGGTTTGTTTTTGCACACTGTTGGTGACTTGTGCAAAAGCCGTGATTTTAAGATGGATTGGAGTTGTGCAAATGCCGTTATTAAATGGATATGTGTCAGATGAAGAAACTGTCAACTAAAGTATGGTTGGTGTTCATTTCTCATTTCTGTTAAACTCATTACAGCTCTATAACATGTTTCATTCAAAGGGATCTCACAAAGCTGCAAACATTTAAAGCTTGTATAAATACTAAATGGTAAATGGTTCAAACTGTACAATATAATCAAACCTTGATACTTTGATTGCTAAGAAATGAGGATACGCTTAGTCAACGATAAAATATAAACAAACTTGGATATTGCTTCAATGATTTGATTGTTAAAAGTAGGTTACGATAAAATGTAAACAAACTTCGATATCACTAAAATGATTTGATTGCTGAAATGAGGTCACGATTAGCTTATGATAGAATAATCACGAAGAACAGTTGTGTAAGTGGGGTGAGGGAGGCGGAAGGTTCCAGGGCATCATGATATGATAGTATGATTTATAGTATAGAAAGAAGTGGAAGGGGTTATCACTTCAGACACAACTGGGAACGTGTTGCTGTTGCTTCTTGTTGGTGAGTTGTTGTCTCCATTCAGCTGAATGTTTAAATAAATGTATCATTGGTAATCAAACCTCTGGTCTGGACTGGTTTTGTGTGTCCGTCTTTTCTGCAACATCAAAAAATCCAGTGAGAGAAACTAAGTGGTCAGGTGAGATTCCTCTGAAAGGAGTGAATACTAAAACTTGGTTTTTCTCATCACAACATACTGAGCAATGATGATATTGTATCCATTTTGAATATGTTGTGTTCGGTTTGGTTACCCTTTAAAATTCTTTGGGGGATTGTGTGTAGGATGGGTGTTATTTTTGTTAGATACAGTTTTCTCATGTTTTTTCTTAATCTAGGGAGGTAAGATTGATGTGTTTCCTTTGGAGTTTTGTTTTGATGGACAGGTCAGTTGTTTTTCATACAGATAGCTTCGTTTTGTTTGTTGTTTTGGCTTGAGCCCATTCCAAAGCTGTTACATCCCCTTTGGTACTACATTTTTATTTTTGTCACATATATGTTTGAATACAGTTTTTCTTTATTTTCTTTTTGAGCATACATTTTTTAATCAGTATTTTGTATTTGATTTGATTTTGTTTAAACACTATTTTTGAGTTACTTTTTATGTCATAACTGATCACAATGATTTTTTTTTCTGTTTTCTTTGATATAAGGAGGGAATGACATAAAAACAGTGACACATAGGTACATACATCACAGAATATTGACATTACACAACAGATTGTGAGATGTTAGTAATACAGACTTAGATTTTGGAACATAGCAATGAAGTCTGTTTTTGTTCTAAAATTGTAAGGGAACATGTTTTGGTTTGCAAGATACTGGTGGGTGTTCTTTTTCTCCCCAGGAGGACACCAGGCGATTCTGTTAAATGGACTCAAATTCATGGACAGGACTCAGAGACTTGGACAGGTTCAAAGGAAAATGAACTGGACTCCAGATCAAGACAATCCAATACAAGACATCAAGGTTGACAGACAGAGTCGACTCAACGACATCATTAAGAACTCACTCAATCTTTTTGGGGGTTATTATTGGGATACAATTTTTATCTTCTGTTGGTTTTGATTTTTTATATCCTAACGTTTGATGTGATAATCAGCTATTTTAATTCTTAGTGTTTAATTGATTCATGGAGTAAGCTAAACTTCATGATAACAATATTTAACTCAAATTGTATTACTACATGACTCACAGTACATCACATTTTTTTGATTGTATAGGAGTTCACATGGGACCAGATTGGCAGAAAAAAGTCACTAAAATTAGTTAATGCTAATTGCTAGTTCCAAAACAGATTTCTTTCACAGATTGACACAGAGTGGGGATTTCTCTAGACCTGCGATCTTTGTTCTCGCCCGTTTCATGGGGAGAGTTTTTCTATGATAGTACAGGTCAATTAGGCTGATCTCCAACTGCGATTAATTTAATGAAGCCGACCTTCAGATCCCCTGCAGTGACACAGTGTTGTTAGTGAAAGTCATGGATATTTTGTCCATGGTAAGGTATGGAGGTGTTTACAGCCAGGAGGTTTGGGGGTGTGGCTCTAGTGTAGCCGAATTCTACCTTATTAGTAAATAGACTTAGCTTACCTAGTTCAAAGTAACTTAAAATAATGTGTGCATAGGACATAAAATAGGATCCTAGTCAATTAGTGGATTTCCAAATTGTAGACCATGCATAAACCTATATGTTAATGACAAATTAAACTGAACAGTGAGGTTTGTCTCAAATGCAAGTGAATAGACGCTACATGCTTCTTATGATACTGTCGGACCCTCTGTTTTTGAGACTGTATAATCAGCCTCGAAGGGGGGAATGACGTGTCTGGGCTATATCTGTACTGTGTTGCAATGGGGCCTGAGTTCCAATTTGAGACATTGTCTTCAGGTACATTCCCTTCTTGGGAAGTGGATTGTTGGCTCCTAAGCTCACGTCGTCGGAAAACAACTGCAGTAAAGACGCATATGGAAAGTTATCTGTTGCATGGTGCAAGACCACAGCTTATCACCATAAAGGGAATTGAATGTATTTGAATCCATACTGTTATGGTACGTCCCAGTAGTGTGTGTGTGTGTGTGTGTTTTGTTCTACAGCTGGGTGTGGTAAATGTTTATAAAAAGAAGCAGCCCCGAGAGGAAGGGGGGATTTCACTGATTGCGCCATCCATCCATCCATCCATCCATCCATCCATCCATCCATCCATCCATCCATTGTCTTCCGCTTATCCAGGGTCGGGTCGCGGGGGTAGCAGCCTAAGCAGGGAGACCCAGACTTCCCTCTTCCCAGCCACTTGGGCCAGCTCCTCCGGGGGAATCCCAAGGCGTTCCCAGGGCAGTCGAGAAACATAGTCCCTCCAGCG
>NC_051449.1:26033970-26044707 GCF_001649575.2 Kryptolebias marmoratus
GGTCTGCCAATCCAGGGGAACTGCCCCCGATGTCCACGCGATATTGCAGAGTTGCGTTAACCAACACAACCCTACAACATCCAGGGCCTTAAGGAACTCCGGACGAATCTCATCCACCCCCGGAGCCCTGCCACCGAGGAGCTTTTTAACCACCTTGGTGACCTCAGCACCGGAGATTGGAGATTCTGATTGCGCCAGAAATCTCCATTCGGTACAGACTCTGTTATTTTGAATAAACTCTCACTGTGCAAGAATGACACATACTCCCTAGGTGTGAGTGAGCGTGTCAATGGTTGCAACCTGTCCAGGGTGTCCCCTGCCTCTCACACAGTGACTCCTGGAGATAGGCACCAGCTCTCCCATGACCTTGGATGGAAAAGCATGAAGATAAAGAAAATACATGAAAGGATGGATGGATATTCAAGAAATAAAAAACATACCTCTATGCTTCACCAAAGCATGGCCATTGATGTGGTTGTTTAACAAATATTGTGCAGCCTCAAGTGTGTGGAATGGGCACTTATAAAGTGCACTGATGGCACATTTTTCAATTTTCAATTTTGGAACTCTAACTCCTTTAACACAGTTATGTGTTTCTATAAATGAAAGCATAAAATGTAATACAGAGCTTTATAAATAGAACAACCAACAGCAGCATTTGATTTTTGTACATAAGATATTAATACTATTTAAGCAAATTTTGCTGTTGTACCTTTTACACCAACTACAAACATTGAGTGTTATTACACTTTAAAAAGAATTAACAGTCAATTCAACTTCATAGCTTGCTACCCAGTGAAATTTCTTTACTTTCATGAGCTTGCTCAAAAAGTTTGCTTTGTCACATGCAAATAGCTGCTAATGATTTGCTCACATTGGTGCAACAGCTGGATAGAAAATACACCACAACTCTTATCTTATCTTAGTTGGCCTTTTATTAAAATGTTTGTAACTCTTAGCTGGCCTTCGGTACTCTTAGTTAGCCTTTTAGTACCTTTAGTTTATGTTAGCTTTTGTCATATCTGTTCTGCACATGTGCAACTACCTTGCATAAATTCCCACATTGTTTGTCCTTATTTTTTACAACCTCACATTTCTTAATGTGCTTGTAAATACATACATTTTTAACAAAGACACACCAAAAGATGCCTTTTAAATTCTATCCTCTCATCTGGCAACCATCAGCCTGCAAGCCATCAGTCACCACTGTTTCCAGCTCAACAGTATACAGCTGGAGCCATTTTCAGAACTGCTTCCTAGAAAATACCTCAAGGAAGAAAATAGCTAACTTGAGTTCCCTCACAGCCTGGTGCGCCATTCACGACACTGCCTGAAGCTTTTTGCTTATCACTGCAGTTGCCCCACTCATCAAGAAGCTGGTGATCATACTGCTATGACTCCATGTGGGTTCCACAACTGGGAAATAGCCTTTTCTCTTATATGAGTCTTCTTGAAACAGTGCTGGAGTCAAAATCAGCCATAAATTAGATTACAGAAATAAAACACTAGGGATGCACCGATACCAGTATTAGATTTCTCTGATACAGTGTGTATGTATTTATATTCATAAACATGTTCCAATATCAATACTACTTAATGACAGTGTGGCATTCACCTCTCATTTGAGCAGCCAGGAGGTCGAGGAGGAGCAACATCTGCCATGTTGAGGTATTCCAAAGTGATTGATGCTGACAGAAGTAAGGTGAGCTACAAATTCTGCTCATCAAAGCTGTCAAGAGGAGAGACGAAATCTAGCACTTTCAATACAAGCAGTTGATAAAAAGTAAAAAATTAACATCACTCAGAGTTCAAAGAGTTTACTATTAGCAGCAGGAAATGGCTACATTCTGTCATTGAACAGAATAAGGTCCAGGGAATCTGAGCTAAAGCTTCCCAAAAGTCTCACTGCTCATTAATGGGACCTTTTGAAAAAGACTGTTGTTGTTGTAACATTAAGTTCACAAACTCTGTTAAGATTATACTAACTTAGAATGGCCTGTTAAAGATCCCCACAGAAAAACTGCCTCCTTTCATACACACACCTCATACAATTTCCCTGAAATGCCTGAGACATATACAGTACCTTGCACAAATATTCACCCACCTTGGATGTTTACTGCTTTTATTGCTATCATAAATTAGACATGATCACTATAACTTGGCCTTCTACTCATTCAGAGTGCCCACAGGAGTCTTAGTGGTCTCTCTCACTTTTCTCCTTCTTCACAGTCACTCAATTTGTGAAAAATTGTGAAATATAATAAAACTTTGATACTTTGATTGCTAAAATTAGGTTACGCTTAGCTTATGATAAAATATAAACAAACTTTGATATTGCTAAAATGATTTGATTGCTAAAATGAGGTTATGCTTAGCTTATTATAAAATAATCACAAAAGAAAACCTGTGTCTGTGGGGTGAGGGAGGCTGAAGGCTCCAGGACATCATGACAGAGGCGAGTAAGATTAGGTAGCCGTCCTTGAGACGAAAAACAAGCTGCTGCAGCTGTTTGTGTTCAGAAACCCTGGTCTTGGGCGCGGTTCATAGTATAAGGGAAGTGAAGTGAAATTTATTTATATAGCACTTTTCAGCAGCAAAGCGATCCAAAGTGCTTAAATAGGGAGGTGAAAGGGGAATCACCTTTTTGAGGATCCAGAGTTTTCTGTCTCTGCCCTGCTGGCGGTGCCAAGTACTCTCCCTCCACGACTGCAGCCTGTTACGGTCCGCATAGGACCCACAACATAAGGAGTCCAGACCAAGTTACAAATAACAAAAATGTTTTATTTTACCCAAGTCTGGACACAGTGGTACAGGGAATCGTGGCAAAATAAACAAAAGTGTGGGAGCGCTCACGAACCAGCCAGCAGTTGACCGCCGGATTCGGGCCGCTCCCCTCACCCTGCCTCACAGGATCACAAGCCCTACAAACAAAAACCGGAAACCCCCGCTTAGCCTACGATTCCCCAACCAAACAACACAAGCAGGTCATCAACCAACAAAAGGTGGCATCAATCAGGAGGAGCGGGAGCGAGGCTCAGAGTTGCACAAACACAGGGCACTCATCTGAACCTCCTCCCCCTGGTGGGTGGGGCTTGAGCCTTTTAAACCCTTTCCAGCCAATCAACTGCAAGAAAACACAACCATTAAACAGGCACTCATTCACATCAAATGACAGGGCACGTCACACCTCCACCCTTAAATGCTGCATTGTGATTTCAATACACCATGCAGCATCAATAGTAGGAACGGGACAATGTGTCAGCTAAGATGTTATCCTTACCTTTTATGTGTTTCACCTCCAAATAGAAGGACTGAAGGTAAAGGGCCCATCGCATCAGCCGTCGGTTGGAATTACGCATTTGCTGAATAAAGACGAGCGGGTTATGGTCAGTATAAACCACAATTGGGCTACTAGAGGAGCCCACATAAACCTCGAAGTGTTTTAACGCCATAACCAGCGCCAGTGCCTCTTTCTCTATCGTAGAGTACACCTTCTGGTGTCTATTAAATTTCTTTGAGAAATAGCACACAGGATGTTCGATCCCATCTGGACCGGGTCTCGATTACCCTGATGAGCTGAACCTGTATTTAAGCCTGTGGCTGGTTCCAGATCTTTGCTGGAGCATTGCGCCTTATGGGTCAAGATCTCAGCCTTAGACCAATTTTTGAAAACTCTCAGCTACGTTGACCCTTTGCCGTGTTTTCCTCCCCTTTTTTCTGCTTTTTTGTAAATACCTGCCTGTCTGGAACTACGGTTGCACCTACCTGCTGGTTTACCTGTTGTCGGATTCTGGATCCTCCTCCTCCAGGAACATCTCTGTTGGACACATTGTTGTCTCCACGTCTCTCCACATGTCGCACCTGTAAGGAAAGAACATTTAACCATTGCTTCATTATATACACAAAACTGAACCTGTACCCAAGACTCACCTTGCTCCCTTCCTTGCCGTTTCAGATCATCCCGGCCACTCCTCACTATTGCACATTTTGACAATTGTAAATTAAACCACTTACCTTTTTTACCTTGTCTCTGTGTCTGGTTTCAGGTCCAACTCTTAAGACAAATCCTAGTTTGTGTCAGCATCTGCTACTCCACACTATTATCACTCATGAACAAAACTCTTGGAGCAATTTAAACTTCTATGCTTTAGGCAGAGAATCCCCCCTGACATGGAGGCTTAGAGGATCTAACTCTTATTCCCAGCCCCTTCACACTTTTGTCAGAAATTGGGATGACGGAGGCGAACCCAGAGCGCAGACTCATCTTTAAACCAACTAATTTATTAAAGTAAAAAATAAACAAAATAAAAACAAAAAGCTGACATGGCAGCAGAGGCTAAATGAAACAACAAAGGCGAGAACATACGGGACGAGCGACGAACACAGGAACAGGCACGGAGACAGAAACCAGGTGTCATGAACCCAGGGATAATGTCCAGAGAGCGAAACCAAAACCATACACGGACATGGAGCTGAAGGTAAGTGAGTTTTATTTACAGGTGATACTATGTACAGTGAGCAGGTCTCGGAGAAGTCTGTAAAGTAAGGTGGGTGAGTCTCGGGTACGATTCTGGTCAGAGTAGTTTGCAAGATGGAGGTAATAATGTCTCTTGTTTTCTTACAGGTCCAGGAGGTGAGTTGCTGCGCTGAGGAGAGGAGGAGCGGTTCCAGGGTGATCCAAGGAGGACGAGCCAGTTCCAGCAAGGTAGGTAGCAGATAGGTGCAGGTAAGTTTCCCTTAAGGCCCGTAGTTGTGGCGTGGCAAAAACCTAAGTTGTAGGCAAGACAGAGAACGTAATTAACACTTAAAGCAAAGTTCAGGTTAGACACTGAGGCGGAGAATCTAACCCAGAAGGTTTGATGCTCCAGCGAGGATCTGATCTCAGCCTGCTGCTTAAATGCTGGATAGTCTCGTCAGTGGAATCCGGAACACCTGTGGAGTAAGGGTTAGTGACGCCGCCCAAAGGCGGAGCTAAGCCCAGATCCTCACAGTACCCCCTCCCTAACAATCGCCCCTTGGCGATCTTGGACGCCTCTCTGGATGAGCTCTATAAAAATCTGAGATTAATGTGGCATCGAGAATAAAGGACCTGGGGAGCCATGTGCGCTCCTCAGGTCCATAGCCCTCCCAGTCCACCAAATACTGTAGTCCTCTACCTCTCTGCCGGACGTCAATAATACGGTTAACCGTAAATGCAGGGTGATTGTCAATTAGCCGGGCGGGAGGGGGGAGGACGGTAGGCGGGTTCAGAGGACTGTCCACGAATGGTTTTATTTGGGAGACATGAAACGATGGGTGGATCTGCATAGCTGCCGGGAGGGTTAATCGGACTGAGGTGGGGTTCAAAATTCTCTCGATGGGAAAAGGTCCGATGAAGCGAGGTGCCAATTTCCTCGAGGTACCCTTCAGTGGAATGTCCCTGGTGGAAAGCCACACTTTGTCGCCCACCTTGTACTTAGGTGCAGAGGAACGGTGACGGTCGGCGTACCTCTTATTTTGTTCCACAGATCTTTGCAGTACCCTCTTAGTTTGTCGCCATATGCATCTACCTCCGTAGATGGGCCTGCACAGAAGGAACAGCGATTTCAGGTTCAAGACTTGGAAACAATGGTGGATTATATCCCAGGGCCACATCGAAAGGCGACAACCCAGTGGCTGAAGAAACATGCGTGTTATGGGCGTACTCGATCCAGACGAGTTTTTTACTCCAGGTGGAGGGATTGTCACTCGCCAGACACCTGAGAGCCACCTCCAACTCCTGGTTGCACCTCTCTGACTGACCATTGGATTGAGGATGGTACCCAGACATGAGACTCACCCCAGCCCTCAATTCCCTACAAAAGTTACGCCATACCTGGGATGTAAATTGCGGTCCTCTGTCGGAGACGATGTCTACCGGAATCCCATGTAGGCGAAAAACCTGGTGAGTAACTATTTCGGCGGTCTCCAAGGCGGTGGGGAGCTTGGGGAGTGGAACAAAGTGTGCAGATTTGGAAAATCGGTCAACAATGGTGAGTATGACTGTGTGACCCTGTGATGGTGTCAATCCAGTGACGAAATCTAATGCTATATGTGACCATGGACGACTTGGTATGGGTAATGGGTGAAGTAATCCGGCCAGAGGTTGGTTACTGCCTTTAAAACGGGCCCAAGTGGGACAAGCAGAGACAAACTCCTTGACGTCCGCTGCCAAATTAGACCACCAGAAATAACGGGTGGCTAACTTGAGCATACGGTTTACTCCAGGATGACAGGAGAACTGCTGAGAATGTAACCAGTCCAATACCCTAGGTCTAACAGCTGTGGGAACATAAGTCTTGCCAGGCGGACCCCCTCAGGGGTCAGGCTCCCTCTGTTGGGCCTCCTGAATCTCCCTCTCAATGTCCCATGTGAGGGCTCCAACAATCAGAGATGGTGAGATGATAGGCTCCTCTTGCTCTGTGGAACTTTCATGGGACCAAAGCCTGGACAATGCGTCTGGTTTCACATTCTTGGTGCCTGGTCTGAACGTAATTGTGAAATTGAACCGCCCGAAAAACACGGACCACCTAGCCTGTGGTTCAACCTTTTAGCCGTCTGTAGGTACGCTAAGTTTTTATGGTCTGTCCAGTTGATGAAAGGGGCCTCGCTCCCCTCTAGCCAATGTCTCCATTCCTCTAGTGCTAACTTTATGGCCAGTAACTCCCGATTGCCGACGTCATAATTTCTCTTGGCCGAGGTGAGACGCCGAGAGAAATATGCGCAAGGGTGGACCTTGTTATCCTCTGAGGATCTTTGTGAAAGGACAGCCCCTACCCCTGTGTCTGATGCATCAACCTCTACAATGTACTGTAACCTTGGATCTGGGTGGCGTAGTATCGGAGCGGAAATGAATCGAGCCTTCAACTCACTGAAGGCTGACTGAGCTTCAGGAGACCAGATGAAAGGTTGCTTTGTGGATGTGAGTTGTGTGAGAGGGGTTGCAATCTTACTGTAATCCTGGATGAATCTGCGGTAGAAGTTGGCGAAGCCTAAGAATCTCTGTAGGTGGCGACGATCAGTGGGAGTGGGCCAATCGCCAACTGCTCTGATTTTTTCTGGGTCTGTCTGGTAATATCCCTGTCCAAAAATAAAGCCCAGAAAGTTAACGGTGGTGACACTGAACTCACACTTTTCTGCCTTCACGAATAGTTGATTCTCCAGTAGTCTCTGTAGAACGGCCTTAACTTGGTTTTGATGCTGAGCAGGGTCCTGTGAATAAATCAGAATATCGTCAAGGTAGACAAATACAGAGATGTTTAGAAAGTCTCTCAAAATGTCGTTAATTAAGGATTGAAAGACTGCAGGGGCGTTGGTGAGTCCAAATGGCATCACGAGGTACTCGAAGTGTCCGAGAGGGGTCTTGAAGGCAGTCTTCCACTCGTCCCCCTCCCGGATTCTCACCAAATGGTAAGCATTCCGGAGATCCAGTTTAGTGAATATGGTGGCCGAATGAAGTTGTTGATGGACTGAGTCTATTAAAGGGAGTGGATACTTATTTTTGATGGTGATTTGATTTAACCCTCGATAATCAATGCAGGGTCGTAGACTCTTGTCTTTTTTCTGCACGAAGAAAAACCCTGCTCCCAGAGGTGACGTGGAAGGACGGATGATACCAGAAGCAAGGGAGTCCTCAATATACGTTTTCATGGCTTCTCGTTCAGGTCCGGAGAGGTTAAACAGTCGGCTAGTTGGCAAAGTTTCTCCTGGGATGAGCTCTATGGCGCAGTCGTAGGGTCGATGTGGTGGCAAGGATAATGCCTTGGATTTACTAAACACCGGAATAAGATGATGATATTCAACCGGTATCTTAGTTAAATCTACTTTTTGCTCGGGCTCATCCCTGGAGCTGGACAATGGTAGAGCAGAGTGGAGACAGTTCTGTAGGCAAAAAGGGCTCCATGATTCAATCCTTTTCTCAGTCCAGTTTATTACGGGGTTGTGTTGTTGCAGCCAAGGAAACCCTAAAATCATCTGAGTGGTGGGTGCAGAAAAAACTAGGAAATCACCCTCTTCTTTATGGTTTCCTGAAACCAGAAACTGAAGGTTAGCAACTTTGTGCGTGATTCTGGTGATTACTTGCCCGGAAATGTCCATAACGGGAAGGGGAGAAGATAATGGGGTGAGTTTTAACTGCAACTTTTCCACTAAATCCTAGGAAACCAGATTTTGCTCAGCACCTGAATCGATTAATGCGTGGACCGGGATCTTAATTTGGTGATTTAAGAGTGTGGAATGAACAAAAAATCGTGATGCGAGAGGTTGTGAGAGACTACTCACTAGTACCCCTCGGTCACCTAGTGAGTCTTCCCTTTTAAACAAGGGCATTTGGCTCGAAAGTGGTCTCTATCACCGCAATAAAAACACTCTCTCGCTTCTAAGCGCTTCAGTCTCTCTTCAGCAGTTAAATTAGCTTGCCCCACCTGCATTGGTTCTGACTCCATGTTCTGGACCGTTGGTTCTGCCTCTGTGGAAACAATGTGACACCCAGTGACGGTCGTCCGGTCCCTCCTCTCCCGTTGTCTCTCACGTAGGCGGTTGTCCAGACGTATGGTCAGGGCTATGAGATCACCCAATGCTCGTGGCTCTTCCCATCCCGCTAGCTGGTCCTTGAGGGGTTCTTGAAGCGCATGAATAAAAACTCCTTTTAGTGCTGACTCGTTCCATCCAGAAGTAGCAGCCAACGTCCGGAAGTCGATGGCGAACTGAGCCACAGAGCGTGGACCCTGTCTCAAATTCCATAGTTTTTGAGTTATTTCTGTATCTGTGTATCTAAACCCAAAAGTCTGTTTAAAATCCTCGATGAATTGGTCGAAAGTGGCTAACCGGATAGCCCGAAAGCTGTACTTTGCTTCCGCCCATTTTAACGCCTTGTCGCGAAGGAGTCCAATTATGTAGGCGATCTTTGCCAGACCATCGATAAAAGATTGCGGAGAACGAGCGAACACCAAATAACACTGGAGAAGGAACCCTGCACATTTGCCAATCTCCCCAGAGAAAGGTTCGGGAGTCGGCGAGGGAACCTCGCGAAAATGTTCGTAAGTAAATGCCGGAAGTGACGCAGTTGTGGAAACGGATGCGGAAGAAGAATCCGCAGTGTTAGGTACTAGTGATGATAATTTCTGGTGAATTTCCTGCGTTAATAGAGTCAATTGATCAAGGCGGCCTTTATCTGATTGTTGTCTTTCACAGAGAACGTTTATCGTAGATTCGTGTCGGGCTAGCAAAGAAGCGGCCTCGGTGTTTTCAGATCAGGAGGAGGGTTCCGCCATTTCTACGGTGGCCCTCTTAACCCACATAAACTTGTCCGATGACGTGGCAAAGCGCAAAAAATAGCAAGGAGCTAACAAAACGCGGTGACTAAAAGTTACCTCACGTGACTGGAGTTGGTAACGCTCTGGACTATTGTTATGGCTGGAGCATACTGTCATGAACCCAGGGATACTGTCCAGAGAGCGAAACCAAAAACATACACGGAGACAGAGCTGAAGGTAAGTGAGTTTTATTTACAGGTGATACTATGTACAGTGAGCAGGTCTCGAAGAAGTCTGTAAAGTAAGGTGGGTGAGTCTCGGGTACGATTCTGGTCAGAGTAGTTTGCAAGATGGAGGTAATAATGTTTCTTGTTTTCTTACAGGTCCAGGAGGTGAGTTGCTGCGCTGAGGAGAGGAGGAGCGGTTCCAGGGTGATCCAAGGAGGACGAGCCAGTTCCAGCAAGGTAGGTAGCAGATAGGTGCAGGTAAGTTTCCCTTAAGGCCCGTAGTCGTGGCGTGGCAAAAACCTAAGTTGTAGGCAAGACAGAGAACGTAATTAACACTTAAAGCAAAGTTCAGGTTAGACGCTGAGGCGGAGAATCTAACCCAGAAGGTTTGATGCTCCAGCGAGGATCTGATCTCAGCCTGCTGCTTAAATGCTGGATGGTCTCGTCAGTGGAATCCGGAACACCTGTGGAGTAAGGGTTAGTGACGCCACCCAAAGGCGGAGCTAAGCCCAGATCCTCACACCAGGAGCATGGAAACATACCAACAACAAGCAACTACAAACAACAATGAACCAGCGGAGTATTGACAGAAGTGACCGGGTTTTAAAACACTGAGAATGACGAGGTAAGTGGAGACAGGTGACATGATTACAAAGTAGGGACAGGTGGAGGTGGGTGTGGCCGGGAGACAGAGAGAGAGAGAGACTAAGGAGGCATGAATGGTGACAGGAAACAAACACAGACGCAAGAGACCAAGACAAAAAACCAGAACCAAACTAACAAGCTAACAGAATAAAATAACCAATAAACACCAACAGAAACACGAAGACAACAAACAGAAAACCAAAATCCAAATCCTGACAACTTTGCTGCAAACCACCCAGTGCACACCGTAAGTCATGGTCAGGAGATGGGAACGGGGAAGCCACATCATCTGCAAAAAGCAGAGATGAGACCGTGAGATTCCCAAACCAGACACCCTCCTCTCCGCTACAGCGACTTGAGAGTATGTCCATGAACATCATAATCATAATCATAATCATAATCATTTATTGCCATTGCCAGTAACCAAGTTACAGGCTAGGAAATTGTTTTGGTGTACTGGTGCAAATAAAACAAATACAAATGAATAAGTAAACATGAAAAAAAAGAAAGAAATGAATTAAAGTGTACATGTGCATTATGGCAGGTGGATAAAGTGGCTGTGTCGTACTAGAGTTAATTATCTGTTGTTCAGC